>NW_025879153.1:0-11338 GCF_002878395.1 Capsicum annuum
ATATTCTGGCAATTTCATCTTTTTCAAGAACTCTTCGGCTTCTTCCTCGGTGACAGAATTTTTGAAAGATGATTGCCCATTAGTCATTGGTTTAGAATTTCTCCAACCTTCTGAAAAAAAAAAACTCCCAGAACGAGTCAAACCCCCTACTTTATTTACTTCAACCACAATTTCCCTCCCCTGATAAGTCATCATGGTTTGCTTATAATTCCAGGGGACCTTTTTAGTGTCGACTAGCGGGAGTTGGGTCACCGGATTAATGATAATAGGTGTTGTAAGTACTCCTTTTACAATCAAGATAGGCTTGCTCGGAGCTCCTACTACCGTTAACTTGGGTTTGTCCTTACTTAGACCACCAATTTTTTCAACTCCTTTCACAATGATCATAGGTTTCATCGTATTTGTGTGAGCTTTATCTTCTACCATTTCTTCTTTGCTCAATGACATCGCCTTCATTGAATGTGCAACATTAACTAATTTTTTCTCATTAGTTCGTATCCTAACAATAGGCTTGTAAGACATCGTAGACTCTTTGCCATCATATACCAACTCCAACATGTTTGTTTTAGCATGGACCGGCAAAGGATTTTGGTTGATGTTTGGAACCTCCGGGGCTTGTATTAAAATCTGATTTGTGTCGATCAGATCCTAAATTGCTCTTTTCAAATACCAACATCTTTTTGTATCATGCCCCAGCATATCAGAGCAATACGCATATCGTAGAGAATAATAAAGATTTCTTGGAGGTATATTCAAAATCTTTCCTTCAATTGGGCTCAAGACCTTCATATTTCTCAGCCTCTGAAACAAACTAGTATACGACTCCCCGATAGGTATGAAATCATTCTTGACTGCCTTTCCTTTCTTGAACTCGTACCTAGGTCAAAAACCATATTTAGAGGGGTTTTGGTAATTTTGTGGACCTGAAGGACGATATTAAGAAGTTGGTGCACACTATTGTGGGTAAAAAGGGGCTTCAATATATGGTTGTGTGCTATATACTGGGTATGGTGGTGGTGGAATAGAATACAGTGGGTTTTGTAGAGGGTAGTAATGATGGAGGAAATATATGGAGCTTGGGCATAGGCTTAGGCTTGAGATTGGGGATAAAGGCGAGGCGATCTTTTCGAATACACATATGGTCCAGCTACAACAGCCGCTACATCCTCCTTCTTCTTTTTCCCTCCAAAAGTTCCCAAACTGCTCTAAATTGCTTGAGTGGTAGCCTATGAGGCAAAGCTCACGATTCTTCTAGTCCTAATCCTCTCTTTTATCATTTCTCAAATTTTGAGGACTTTGATAAACAACTTACCCATCACCGAAAGCAAGTGTTGGAAATAGTTCTCATCCTGTGCTTGAATAAAGACCCCTACTAATTTCCTCTCTTTCATCAGATGTTTTACCCTAGTGGACTGTTCACACCACCTTATCGTATACTCCCTAAAGCTTTTGATACTCTTCTTATTCATATTAGTTAGGGATTACTCATCAAGAATCAACTCCACATTGTATTGGAATTGTTGCACGAATTCATTAGCTAAGTCATCCCAACTATTCCACTTGTCAATAACTTGGTCAACAAACCACTCTGAGGCTAGACTCAAAAGACTTTCACCGAAATAAGCCATGAGTAATTCTTCCTTACCTCCGACACCCCTTAATTGGTTATAATAACGCCTCAAATGTGCTACCGGATCACCGTGTCCATCATACTTCTCAAAGTTAGCATCTTAAATCCAAGAGGAATATTAACACCTGGAAACATGCATAGATCTTTATATGAGACACTTTTATAACCCCCAAGTCCTTGCAAGTTCCTCATGGCTTGTTCTAAACTCTTCAATGTATGTTCCATGCCCTCTTGTTTTTTTGTCGCGACAGACTTCTCTGAATCGAATGGAATTGTAGGAGATTGATTGTCCCCATACGGATTATTTATCTTCAAAGTAGGCTCCGGGGCATAATACTTATCATCTAAAACCTTCAACACCGTCTCACTAGCAGATCGAGGGAGCATAATTATTGGACGAACAACATAAGTGGGAGATTCAGGTGCTAGAGGAGCCACGAACATAGGTGCCCCAGGTGGTGCTGGATGGGCAGTGGGCCTTTGTTGTAGAACTACCAAGGACACACTAGTAGTGCTAAGATAGTACTTATGTGGCGTAAATCCTAGCGCATGCTGAGGCATATCAGTGGGATAAGAAAATTGTGCCTGAGATAGCGACGGGTAATTGGAATTATTCTCGAGATCATCCGGATATGGAGGAGGAGGCATGCCACTAGCCCATGCTCAGTGCATCTCTGCCAGTTGTTGTCTGAGTCATAATATCTCCTCATTACATTCAAAACCCCTTCCCCAGGACTCTGGTTCGGGTCAATAAGCAAATTTTCTACCTCTTTGTTGGCCATAGCAAGCTTTGCTTTTGATCTAGTAAAGTAAGGATGACTAGCCAGAGTTCTACAAACCAACCAATTTTTATATGAAAGAACATGCTTATCAAAGACAAAACCCATTAGAATTAGGTCACACAACAACCATAGAAAACACATTGTATATTTGTCCTAGATTTAAGCGCATTTATACCTGCCTTTGAGGGTAATGAGGCCATTTTAACATCATCCCGATCTTTTCCTTTACACTTACTCCTTCTCACCCTCCTATTACACGTTATTTTTTTACTTCTCGCACATCGTTTCTTTTATCCCATTGATCGATTCCTCTTCTCTTTTTTTCCTTCACAATTCTTTCTTTCTCCTTCCTTCTCTCACTATTTTCTTTCTTTTTATTGCTCTTTATGGATTTTGCTTTCCTTTTTAAAAAAGGAACTTGAGCAAAAAGAAAATAAAGAAACAAAATAATTAGATCGAACCGAAAAATAGGTTGCCTACATATCATGTTGTACATGAATCAGATTTTGCATAGTTTGGGAAATGTGCACAAATACTACGGAAAACGATAATTTTGATTTTAATTTTTTATTTTTTTTAGACTAAAGAACAAATGAGAATGAAAGAACACCGAAAAGAACATAAAACTAAACAACGCTCTAGACCAACACAGTAACAAAAATAACACTGATAATGAAAACTTCAACATTGAAACAAACTCGATACCAACTTACAAAGACGCAACTACATAATTACAGAAAATAAAAGACTCCAACAAAGCAAAGATAGAAAATGTCCCCTTAAGCCGTTGTGCCGCGTGGTGACACTAGCTAAGATAGACTTGTCTGTGAAGTTCTCATTCTCCCACTCAAACTTTGTAACATATCTTGCAACGACACTTTGATATTTAGGAGAAAGCTTCTGGAACGTGTTCCTGCCTCTTGGGGAGTACACCTGAAAAGATTTTTCAGATACCCTTCCATAGTTGTGAGCAAACCTGATAACTGAACCTTCAACGACTCTATTTTGGCCTCCGCATCTTCACCCTCTTAGTCATCAACTATGCAAGCTTCTTGTATTCTCCTTCTAAGTTGTGCTGGTAATGGCCTACTGATACCTCGAGGTATGGATTGTATCCAGATCTCATATCTCTGAGTATACCCCGGATTATCTGAGCCTTTTTTGAGAGAATCTACCCTTATTTTTGTTGCATTACGCCAGAATTACCCATGCCTTATCTTGCCCTTGGCTATATATTTAACGTATTCAACATCCTTTTGAAGATCCATTATTGGTGGAATGTCTTGAGATCTACCCAACTGGCGCATTACCCTACTCGGACTGTAAGTTCTAGCGCATTTGAGCCTTATCAGAACTAGAAGAGGTAGTATGCGACATCCGAACAAGATTATCTTCGGATGGAGCCACAGATAGATCCAAAGAATATTGTCATGAGTTCTTGATTCGAGAAACTCGATCGAAGCATCTACTCCACAAGCAACGAGAACTTATCATAATGCAATCTTTGTTCGATGGCGTTCACTCGCTCGTTCAAGCAACGGTCAACCACATCCGGTCTAATCAAAGAAAGAGCGTGCAAATGCTCCATCATCCATAGTTGCCCTCTCTTACTTCAGTCAAAGCCTTATATATTTCCACTAAAATTATAGGTATGATAGTGACCTTATCCCCTTTCTTAAATAAGGCCATCACTACTGATTGTAAATAAGTATTGACACGCCTTTCATCTAACGGGAACACTAAAGTACCTAACAGTTCCAGACAGAAAACATCAAGAAGATGTTTCTCCCAATTTTTTTTGTGGTACAAAATTCATCCCAAAAGTAATCAAAGCCTTCCGGAGATCCGAATCTAGCGAACAAATGGTCTAAGGGAATCCAAGATTGGTTCAGGCATCCTAGGTGCTTATTAACCTTCAAACCAAAACCCTCGAGAAATCTCTTGCTAGAATGATTTTGGGCTAGGATTATCTCATTATCGATATAAAGCAACTGAAATAAACCAGATATTTCTGCCAGGGTAGGCATCATTTTGCAACCTCCAAACCTAAACACCAAACTATATGAATCCCAGAAGGTCAATGCAGCCTCTATTAGATCTGGACGGGGCGTGATACACAAAAGTGATGTAAGATTGCCCAGTACTTTCTTTAGCTCATGTTTTTCGGAGTAGTTGAACATGTCCCACCACTTGATCAACTTCTTGGATACCTTGGAAACCATGAGGAATCTAGACCATATGGATTGATCCATCCTGTAACAGCATACAAAAATTACGACTCAAGATTCGATAAGAGAAAGATAATTCCCGACCCTTGGGATTTTAACACGAAGAAGTGTCAAGTGAAACAAGGGACAGACTAGTCTATAACTCAAATTCACTGAATGGAACTGCTAGGAAAACTCAGCCTATTTGGATATGACCACTAACAATAATTGACCAAATAGAAAATGGGCCTAAACTTAGACTAAGACAATGATCAAATTAAAAGATTATCGGACCCACCGAGGGTTGCCTACATATCCCATCCTAAGGAACGAGAATCAGGTATGCGTAGTTCATCCAGATTGGACAGCTAAAGATTAAACAATCGACTGAACCCTGACTTGAGAGACACGACCACAAACAGAAGATAAAAAACATCAATAAAAATCTTTTTTGGATTTTTCATTTGACACTTCACATAAAAATGATACCAACAACGATAAAAGGAATATCTTTTTGATATTTTCGTTATATGAAATGTACAAACCTTCTACCATCTTTTTTGAATTTTCTTTTTATAAAAAGCTCCTATTTAAAAAAAATTGAAATTTTCAAATTATGAATGTTTGCTGAAGAAAACAAAGAGAAAAAAAATTAGCTTTTGTTTTTTTTTTTTTTGAGAAAATGACGTGCAAAAGGTAAAAAATCTTTTTGAATCTTTTTTTATTGTGAAAAATAAAAGCCATAAAGAACTCTAAAAAACTACGAAACTCTTATTTTTTTTTTTACTCACTTTTCTTCTTTTTTCCAACCTTTCCTTGCCTAGACACTTTTCTTTAATTCTAGCAAATGTTTTTCTCTAAATCAGTCTGTTATAAAACCTTGTTACCCTCAAAGATTCAATAATTAGCACGTAGGGATGTTTTAGAGGTGAGTCTCCTACAAAGAATCAAGTGGGTCCCGCTAGGTGTCAATATGATGTAGATAAGCATGACCTAAAGGCTGACCTAGGTTGGGGTCTACTAACAAGGCTGTTTGGGGGAGCGTATGATCGATAGTGGCTGCGAGAGCTTTCCACCTACTCCATACATTCGATGGCTCCCCCTCTTAAAATAAGGGTGACTCAACTAGAGTTTGTGTACATGGCGTTCATTCTAGGACTTGTTGGGAAAGAAATAAATGATAACAGATATAAAATGGTAACACATAAGAGAAAAAATTATAAACACTTAGCACGTAGGCACTCAACAATGATAAAACAATAACACAAACGATAACACAAACAAGGCGTCTATACACCTACAGTGTCACACTAAGATGATACAACTCAAAATAAAGCTCGAATTCTGAAAATTTCCCAGAAGAGTCGCCAGAGATGTCACACCCATTTTTTCACCAAAAAGAATTCATTTTAAGCTTGTAAAGAGTTTTACTTTCAAGTGACAAAAGAAAATAATTTGCTCCAAAAAAGACTTTTAACAATCAACATTCAGAGTCACCACCTCGCATAATCTAGTGTGCTAAGTCACCTTTGAAAATCCTTTTCAAACCAATTTTTTGACTTTTTCAAACCTGGTCCACGAATAGAGATTTCAGTTAAGGAATTCTGTTGACCGAGAGCAAGGTGTTAGGCACCCCTCGGTTCTGTGGTTCGACCACGGTCGCTTCATGGAATATATCAGCTAGTATGACACTATAAAATGCATAGACCAAATAAAACACACAACAAACTAAAACAAACAATCAAACAAACAAAACCAAAGAAAGTGTCCAGTCCAATTTATTACAAAACGAAATAAAAATATTGAAATTAAAACCTAAACTATTCTAACTATCGTACACTATGTTTTACCCATTGTCACGGGCCTTGATCACGATTGCTCTTTCAAGTATAAAATATCACGGGGCATTATCCGTTAATAAATACAATGTATCTCAGGGCATTCCCCGGCCAAATGAATACAAGAAATTTAGGTGCGATGAAATAAAGGTCATTTAACACATTCAAACACTGAACAATCCACAATCCTAAGTATTGCCTACCCGACCTAAGATTTGCCTATTAAATTTTTTATCTAAGACATGATACTATTGGATTTGATAAATTAACACTTATTCAAATCAACCAATAAATCAACTCAAGCCAATATGTGATTTTATCAATTTCAATCCCCACCCCGAGTTTCATCTTCAATCATTGTTCAATCAAGTCTCAATTATTCATTCAAAGCTTCCCCTTTCGAGTTTCATAATCCAAATTAAACATCAATGGCATACACACCATAAGGAATCAAACCATACTAAGCACAGCAGTCATTCACACCCACAAATATTAAAATTCAAGATAAAAGCAAAGAATGAGAGTAAGAAAAATGGACCTCAGTTGGAGCTTTCAATATACCAAAGATAGAACTGCGTCCAGAAAACCCAATTTAAACCTCAATAACGAACTCCGTAGGGACCTCAATTACTTTCTTTGTTCTATTTTCTGCCAACTCGAATCAAAATTATGAAGTAACAGATGAACACTCGAAACCAAAACTAAAACTTCAACAAAGAAAACCAGAAACCCCATGTAATAAATTCCAGCAAGAATTTGTCAGAGTCGGCCTAATACAGTCGATTTAGACGACTTGATGTCCGAAGCAGATGCTTTTCTTGGAGATATTTCTCCAAAAAAATCAAGGGATGCGGATAATGTTTGGGAATTTTAGGGCTAGGATAGATTTAAACCCCGTGGTACCTGAACCCAACCAAAAGTAACCAGTTTCGACAAAGAATTTGCCAAAAAAATCAAACCCAGTCGAACCCCTTACCAATTTTCGTTCATCCTCCTCAATTTCTTTCTATTTTCTCTCTTTTTCTCCTAAATCTCACTGATTCTATGAGTGTGTGTGAGCGTTTATTCATCTGTGTGCGAGTGCATGAATTTGAGGTCCTCTTGTATATATGCGATGGTGTGTGTATATTATGAGAGAAGCCTCCTTTTTCTCTATATATGAGTGTGTATATGTGTGCGTGAGTGATTTTTTTTATTTTTGTGTGACGCGTATATATGTAGTGACGGTGTATGTGTATTATGTATATATGAGAGTGAAAAGGTGTGAGCTCTGTGTGTGTAAAATCTGTTAGGATATTTTTTTGTGAGGGAAAATATGTTAGGGGTTAAGGGGGTAGGGGGTGGGGTAGGAAGTTGGAGTGGTTAGAATAATGTGAGGCGGTTAAATTTGATTGGGTGGGGTGTTAATTTGTTATGGATTTGTTGTAATTTTGTTATTTGGGATAAAGATAAAAAATGATGAGATGGTTGTTTATTTTATTTTTCTTGTGGAAAAATTACCACGTGGATAGGGTACGTGATAAGGTAATCAAGTTGAATTGATTTTCGGGGAGGGACAAAACTACGTGTCTATAATGTTCACCCACTTAACTCATAAGCAATCCTTCTTAGTGGCTAGTTCCCATAATTGCTTTAGTATTGCTGCCCTATTCCAGTTACATAAATGCAACACATTGAGACCATCAACACCCCTAAGTTGCCAATCCTTTTCCCAAGAGACCAAGGCTCTCTTGGACTTTTCACTAGAACCTGTCTACAAGAAGGTTCTACAAACTTGTTCAATTAACTTCATGATCTTTTTGGGTAGGAGAAAATTTGGGACTAGTATTTTTGCATGCCAAACACCACAGACTTAATAAGTTGGAGCCTTCCATCATATTTAAGAAGCTTAGAAGTCTAGCATTTCATCTTTCCTGTAATTTTGTCCCTCACTGACATACATTGACTGATTATAAGTTTTTTTGGATGAAAAGGGGACTCCCAAGTATTTAAATGGTAAAGTGCCTTCATTAAACCCCAAGAGATTGAGTATATCCTGCTTAACTTGTGGATTGACCCCTAAGAAGTACACTGAGCTCTTGTCACAATTTGCTTGCAATTCCAAAGCACATGAAAACTTGTCAAAAACTTGCTTAATCATGTGCACTGAACTTACCTCAGACTTGCAAAACATCAATAAATGATCCGCAAAGAAAATATGCAATATATTAAGTTATTTACACCTAAGGTGGAAATGAAAGTTGTTATTCTTTGTCACTACTGCCAATTCTCTTTGCAAATATTCCATGATAATAACAAAGAGAGAGGGTGACATAGAGTCACCCTGTTTAATGCCTCTTCTGCCTTGAAATCATTTATTAAAACTACCATTTAGCATCCAAGAGTATGAAATAGATGACAGACATTCCATCACCCAGACTTGAGAGGGAACCCCACACCTAACATATTACTTAAGAATGACCATTCTATATAGTCATAAGATTTTCATAGGTCTACTTTCATGACACATCTAAGGGACATACCCTTCCTAGTATACCATTTCAAGACTTCATGACTTAAGAACACATTATCCACTATACTCTTTCCTTCTATGAATCTAGATTCTGCAGGACACACAATTGAACTACGGACACTTTTGATTCTATTAGTAAGGATCTTAGTGATGACTTTATAAAATGTGGTGCAACAGGCAATATGTCTGTCGTCTTTTACAACAGTAGGATTAGGAATTTTCGGGACTGTTGTTGTGATAAATTCGTAAAAGAATTATTCTACTTATCACAATAAAGAACTTTTATTTATATTTGTATAATAAATAAATAGTTCATAATATAAAAAGATATTATATAGATACAGAATCGCAAATATCAGGGGCAAAATAGGCATTACATAGGAAAAAAGGGGAAGAATGACTATTGTTCATAGTTGAGATGAGAGTTTAACTTTTTAAAGTAAAGTTTGGGGGTGTAAACAGTTTTCACCCAAAATAATACAATTAGTTGAGCACTAGTAGTTTTAATTTAAATTCTAAATTTGCCTCAAATTATATGTATACAGAGTTTTGACCTGGAAACAATAGGTTCACTTCAATCCCAGAAACCACACTGAATCTGTCCCTGAATAAGTAACCATTTATTTTAGGGGACACTGGTGATAATTAAAAGATCGTCCCCAAAGCCTAGATCATTACTGCTGAAATCACATTGCTGCTGCTACAAATGATCATCAAATGGATTGTGAGCAGAAAAAGAACCAGATTGAAGTACATTTTTCCATAGATCAGCCAGATTACTATCCCACTTTTTATCAAATAGGCCTTCTTTTAATTGGATTGCATCAGTAAAAACCTGATAATCACTAGTATTTTCTTGTACTACAAGTACATTTCGGTTTGATTCATGAAGACCGCTCCCATCAAACATTCTTATTTGGGCAGCCTGGTGCATTAAGTGTTGGGTTCAAAATCGAGAGGGCGTCATGCAGAAGCTTTTAGTTTGCAAACCATAAGACGATAAATCAGACGACACATGAAAAATTAAACTAAAAATATATTATTGGATATGATTTGGCCAAACGGCCTACATATTAAAAATAAAATTGAAAATCCTAAAACTTATTGGGAGAAATCGCCCTCTAAACAAAGACTCTTTAAAGACTACATTGTGGATGTTATTGTGTTATGGTATGAGAAGGGGGTCTTCTATTTATAGATGTCCAAAATCTTTCCTTCAAGAAAGAGGTTAGCCAAATATGAAAAAGAATTATATTTTTTTCTTTCAGGAAAAGTAAAAGTAATTATAGTAACTTTTATTTTACTTCTAAGAAAAAATAAAACTTAAATATATTAAAAAAATCAGGGCAAAAATCCTAACATTAAGCTCCCATTACCCTGCATCACTTTTTTCTTTGTCTAAAACAGAGGTACTTTGTGCCGCAGCTGTTGGTATCCAGTTTTCTTTCTGACATTGCCTGATGTGCCGTTTATTGTGTTGGATTTGAGAACGATTTTTCGGGAATGAAGTAGTACTTGAGGATGCTGATAAATTCTGTGTAGGTTATTTCTAAACGGGTCCGGCTCTCCAAGGAAGAGATGCGGGAAGTTAAGCGGCGCATTTGTTCCTCTTAAGCCTAAAGGCCTCGACATCATAAGCAATAGCAGCTTCCTCAGCGCTGTCAAATGTGCCTAACCAGAGTCTAGTTCTTTTACAAGGAAGGCGAATCTCAACAACCCATTTCCCCCAGTGGTGTTGTCTTACTCCCTTGTATCGTTTAGGTGCAGGGGAGGAATAAGTGCTATAAACATTCACCATCGTCTTCATTGAAGTTGTCAATGTTGCATGATGGTGCGGGTCATAGTCAAGATTAAGGTAATTCTGAGGTGCAAAAGAAATCATAGTTTGATTTTGAGAAAGTGATTGCCAATTAAGGTGACAATTACTTGTTGATGGAGGATCATCAAGAGCAAAAGGAAAACGAAATCTTGAATTATGAAGAGCATATCAAAACCCGAGCTCATAGCCAGGTTCTCTAATTCTCTCAGGCCCCACCTTGTCTCCATTGGATTTGTTCGATTGTTTTGGATCATAGGATGGATTGAAAAAGGGTGCTACAAGGTTTACGTGTTTTGATGATGGGCTTAATTTGAGCTTCTTTAGAGGTCTATCCCTTGACATAGTGGATTGAACCTTGCCAATTGATTCGACATATTCCATTTTTCTCGTGCTCGTACGAGGTGGTTTTCTTGAAGTATGTCTAAATGAAAATTCGAAAGAAATGTAAAAGCAGTACTATATGACAAATTTCAACACAGGGAGGGAGGAAAAAGGCATTAAAGCAATTTGATAGAAAGATGATGGCGAGGGAACTTTGGTTTATTTGGTA
>NW_025879154.1:0-2720 GCF_002878395.1 Capsicum annuum
TTAGATGTAATCTATGGCTAGCTTTCTCTGTACAGGAAGCACGAGATGTGAAAACCTTTCTTGCTATTGGCTGTTGTTCAGTGCTATATCATTCAATAATAAACAAGATTAGGAAAATTAGGATGAATCAGTGCTACCAAAATATCCTATATTTTCAACATGGGAGACATGATTAAGAAGCATAACTTTTATGTTGGCTAAGTACATTAGCTTTTAAACCCGCAGAAACTTGTATAAAGCAAGTTATCTGTTACCATAAAATTTGATAATCAAATTAAGAATTACGAAAGAACAATCTGATGAAAAAATAAAGTTATGTAATAGTTCGATAATATTGAAATAGCACGTTTACTCATCTGCATTGAAATTTGAAGATAACGCTAAGCCTAAACCTGATACAAACCTCTGGTTTTGGCATTCTGGCAGTTGGACGAAAAAGAGTGCCAGGTGCGTTCAATCTGGGCTTTTTTTTTTTTTGTGTCAAAGAAACTTCGCTGTGCCTTTTATTTGGTTTTCTTGGCATGTCTTTGTATGCTTGATTTGAGATTTTCCCCTTGACACTAGCAATGTTAACTTGGGATAATATTCTGGATTTTGTATCTCTAGATTGAGATGCAGTCCTCACCTGCATTTTAGGCATAAGACGGATTACATAAAGGGGCTCCAATTTTCTGAACTCGAATAAGACTACAATGCTATTATTTAAAATAGCTTACTGCAGCAGCAAGCAAGATGGTTAACTGATGTAATAATTGAATATTACGGATCACAAATGCTACAAGAGGTGCTCCTTCGAATATGAACTTCGCCGAGGTTCTGAACTAATACTTCCATCTTTCTCAGTGGTGTGAGCATAAGAGGATAGATCAACAGAGTTTGATGAGAACTCGATAAAGCTATCTTGGCCGTCTAGTTTCTCTTTCACTTCAATTGTAGGTATAGGATCATTAAAAGCTGCATTTCCAGCATTGAGATTAAATTTTGCTTCAACTTCCAGATCTTTAGGAACACTTTGAAGAACATCTGAACTATTGGTCTATTGTTCAGTCTGACGTCCAGAATGGAAAATTATACTATCTTCTCCCCCACGTTCTGTGGCTTCAATGTCTCTGTTGCTTGATCCTTCTCTGCCACATTCTGTGACTTCAATGTATCTATTGTTTGATCCATCAAAACTCTCCTCAAAGCATGCAAAATCGCCAACCTCATTCACTCGCTTGAAATCTCCATCATAACCTGTGTTTTCGATTTGATATTTTCCATTCTTTGATAAACGGGTTGATCTATGATTATTTTCATCAAAACATGCATAATGGCCAACTTCATTAACAAGCTCCAAGTGCCCTGCATAGCCTTCATTTTCACTAGCTTGATACTTTTCATTCTCCAGTAAAGTGGCTGCTCTGTCATGATTATCAACAAAGCGTGTAGAATGGCCAATCTCATTAGCATACTCAAAGTCCCCCTCATAATCTGTATTCTCAGGTCCATCAAAACTAGCTTGAGAATCAGCCCCATTCTGGAAGTCGGATGAACTCTGGCTTAGAAGTGCCCTCCTTCTAAAACGCTCCTCAGTTACCAATTTACCAATGAACATAAAGATTCAACCTTTTTCTTCCCAATTAACTAAAGCATAAGAACAAAAAATTTTTTACTAAATCCAGCAGTAACAGATAAGAGAACAATACATTTGAGAACAAAAAAACTAACACAGAAATGCAAATAAAAATGACAGTAACAAAGAGTAAGATCCATTAACAACTTTACCTGGAAACTAAGCCTAAATGGTTCTTCAATATCACCTGCCATTTCAAAATTGATCCTTCTTTAAAGCACCTCCATAGTTATCATCTGTATTTCGTTAAAACAAAATCTTAAAATTCCGGCCAAAAAAAAACACCCCATCACTTAAAAATAGAATCTTTTTACTATTCCATACATAAACATCAACAAAAATGGACCAAAATAAAAATTTTACAAAAAACAAAATAATAAAATTCTAAAAAATTCATCACAAAAAAAAAAAAAATTAAACACCCAATCACTTAAAAATGGAGTCTTTTCATTATTGCATACATAAACATCATCCAAATGAACCAAAAAAAATGAAATTTTACAGATAGAAAAGAGCAAGAAAATTACAGTTTCTAAGCAAGAAAACCTTTAAATTCTAAAAGTTGCATCACAAAAAAAAGAGTATTTTCACTATTCCAAACATAAAAATCATCAAAATGGACCAAAAATTTCATTCTACAGATAAAAAAGAGCAAAAAAATTACAGTTTTTAAAGGAAAAAAATCTTAAAATTCTGAAAATGCATCACATAAAAATATTCTATACAAAAAAAATCAAGCGCCCCATCACTTAAAAATTCAATTTTTTCAGTATTTCATACATAAACATCATCAAAATGGACCAAAAATAAAATTTAACATATAAAAAAGAGCAAGAAAATTACAATTTTTAAAGGAAGAAACTGATAGAATCTTGAAAAGGGGTTGTAAAAGAAGCATAATTAAGACAAGGAAACTTGTTTAGAGTAGAGAAGAATCACTACTTTGCTTAGAAGAAAGGGAGTTATTTTTAGTGAGAAGGACGATGGAGTGAACATGAATGTTAGAAATTTTGTCTAATTGGATTTTGTATTTATGGAAATGATTAAATTTTGGTTTTAATAATTAAGTAGATCTTAAACCAAAATGAATTGCATCTACATCCTT
>NW_025879155.1:0-1159 GCF_002878395.1 Capsicum annuum
TTATTTATTCTAACTTAGAGATAAATACTAATAATGATTCTGAACAAATACAACCTGATTTGTGGACGGCTATGGGTGATGCAACGCTTACATAGATAAATTATATAACCACTATGCTGATTTAGTTGATTTAGCTGTACCAACAAATATCACTTCAATTGTCGCTCCTCATCCTCTCGAGGAGCCATCGTCTTCTAAAAAGTCGGTACATAGTGGTTTTCTTGATTCCTTTTATGATTTACCTTGTTGGACCAGTGTTGAGGAGGGAGCTTACATCAACTTATCGGGAAGAGCTTAAGTATTATCTTCAGTCGCCGCTAGAGGATCGCAGACGACGGATCAACACGTTGAATTGGTGGAGGAGTAATCAAACACAATATCCTGTGCTTTCAAGATTATCTAGAGATATCCTGAATGTTTCAATGTCAACTGTTGCATCAGAGAGCGTTTTTAGTCAGGTACAACAGCAGCTTGGACACAACTGACATTCATTGGGAAGCAATGCAATGAATGTTCTAGTTTGCCTCAGAGATTGTATTAGAGTCGAACGAAGAAATCAAGGAATGAAAGCGGAGCCGAACGACGAGCAGAGACTTGAAGAAATTATGACTTCACAGGAGAACTCAGCAGAATCAAGTCCAATGCATGGTTTTGCCCCGTTGACTTTGACTATCCTATGGAAGTTCCTGTTAATATTAACATGCATGAGTTGGAAAAAATGATGCAAAATATGTAGATTTTTTATCCATGTAAATTATAAATTTTGGATCATTTTGCAATTAATAAAATTCAACATTCATTCACTCCTTAGTTCTTACTTTATAATTTATTCCATTTAATAATTTAAATTGAATTTTTAGTTTAAATTAAATACTTAGTTTTAATATATTACTAATTTACTATAAAGTATTATTAATTTATTATATTAAGTAGCATATGTTTTATTTAAAGAAGTATATATATTTTAATGTGTACGTTTATATTGAATGGTACATATATATGTGTGTATATCTTTTATAGACGTATATGTTTAACGTATACATGTGCATATGTTTTATAAATTAGTATATACCTATATATTTAGTGTGTGTATATATTGTAGTATATATATCTTGTAGTATATTTTATTTAAAGTAGTATGTATATATTGAATGGTACG
>NW_025879156.1:0-3978 GCF_002878395.1 Capsicum annuum
TTCATTTCTACATAGTCCAATGCATGTTGGTTTCATCTCCATGGAACATAATAGTCTCTTCATCCCTCAATACCTTGTAGACACCTAATTTCGTACCTCCCCGATGTCGTTTTTACTCATTTTATTTTTATCCCACCGTGTACCATCACCCATGTTATTATACCCTCACAAAATACAAAAAAAAATAATAATATAACAAAATCCCTAACAAAACCTATCCCAACTAATTCTATCTTATCCTAACAACCTACCCAATCAAAATAAACCACCTCACCACCCCTCACCCTACCCTCTACCCGTGGACCCCACCTACCCTACCTTACCACTACCCACCCTCACAATATATACCTACATACTCTCACAAAAGAAAAGGAAGATCAGCAACCCAAAAAAGGAAAGAGAGCAGATCTAAAAATTTTTTTCTTCCATTTCCATCATCATCACCGACTTCACGCTGCCATCTCTATTCAACTAACTACGGTGGCAATAACGCCGTCACCACCATCTTCTTCCTCTCAAAACGTTCGACGAAGCAGCAACTCATCGCCGTCATCGTTGAGCTTCCGCCGACCAACGACGGCGGCAATAACACAGTCCCCACCGTCTTTCTCCCCTCTCTAGCGTCACCACTTCAACCACAGGAGAAGGCTCTATCGCTGGTGAAACAATAATGACCAGCAACACCAGTCCCCTCCACCGCCAGCTTCCTCCGTTCTCCCCTCCGCCACCAGCAGTCGCTGCTCCGGCTGAGGCGTGTCGACCACTGGCTCCAGCCGCAGCTCACCCAGCTGGCAAAACAGCTCCAGTCACCACCAGAGAACAGGCCCCACCGCCGTTCTCTCCGTCACCGGAGCTCATCGGAGCTCGATCTGCCTTTGGGTTTTGGGTTCCTGTTGTTTGATTGGGGGTTTTGGTTTTGTCTGTTTCCTGGTTCATCGTTGATATTTGATTTCGAGTTGTTGTTATCAAATCGCGTCGTCGTTATTATTTGGGTTTCGTATAACAAAGTTTGTCTCACTGGTTTTGAAGTTGTCCTATTAGTTTTTCCCTATACTGAGTTGGATTCATCGCGATTGCGGTTCTCCGGTCGAGTATTTTGGTCTTCAGATTTCTTTATTATCGTCAAGGATCAATTTCATCGAGGTCCATTTCTTTTAACCTAATCTTTCCCGTCATATATCAATTCTAACATATTGGCTTCAGCATGGGTTGACAGCGGATTCTGGTTAATGTTTGGACCCTCCGAGGCCTGGAACAGCATCTGATTTATGTTAATTAAATCTTGGATAGCTCTCTTTAAATGCTAACATTTCTCGATATCATGGCCGGGCATATCAGAGCAGTACACACATCTTAAAGAATAATCGAGATTCCTTGGTGGTGGATTTGAAAGCCTTCCTTGAATTAGGCCCAAAACCTTCAACTTTCTCAACCTGTCAAATAAGCTAGCATATGACTCCCCAAGAGGTGTGAATTGATTTTTGACCGCCTTCTCCTTCTTATACTCGGACCTAGGCTAAAAACTGGGTCTGGAGGGGTTTTGGTAATTTGGTGGAGCGAATGGGCAATTTTATGGAGCTTGCGTACGCCACTGCTGGTAAGAAGGGGTTTGGGCATATGGCTGCGCGCTATATACTGGGTACGCTGGTGGTGGAATGGAATATAAAGGGTTTTGTGGAGGGTAGTTATGGTGGGGAGGAATATATGGAGCTTGGGTGTAGACTTAGGCTTGGGATTGGGGATTGGGGCAAGGTGGTCTTTTGGGATAGGAATGGGTTCCATCTACGATAGTCGCCACATCCTCTTTCTTCTTTTTACCTCCAAATGTGCCAGATCCACCTTGAATCGCTTGTGTGGTGGCTTTTAATGCGGCAAAACTCACTATTCGGCCAGTCTTAATTCCGTCCTCTATTATCTCCCCTATTTTGAGGACTTCCAGAAAAGATTTTCCCATCGCCGGAAGTAAATGTTGAAAATAGGTCTCATCCTGTGCCTGAATGAAAACTTCTACCAACTTACTTTATTTCATTGGAGGTTTTACCCTGGTGGCCTGTTCACGCCACCTTATCGCGTCTTTCCTAAAACCTTCAGTGCTCTTCTTCTTCATGTTGACCAAGGATTTTTCGTCCGGAATCAGGTCGATGTTGTATTGAAAATGTTGAACAAATTCAGAAGCCAAATCATCCCAGCTGTTCCATTTATCGATGTCTCGATCGATAAACCATTCTGAGGCCAGATCAGACAGACTCTCGCCAAAGAAGGCCATGAGCAGTTCTTCCTTTCCTCCTGCTGTCCTCAACTGGTTGCAATAACGTCTCAAATGTGCAACGGGGTCACCGTGTCCCGCATACTTCTTGAACTTAGGCATCTTGAAACCGGGGGGAAGGTTGATGTCTGGGAACATGCAAAGATCTTTATAAGAAACACTCCTATAATCTCCGATCCCTTGCAGATTTCTCATAGCCTGCTCTAAACTCTTCAGTTTTTGGGCTATGATATCATGTTCCTCTGCTGCGACAGGTTTTTCCATTTCAAATGGAAATGCAGGCGGCTGAGTGTATCCATACGGTTCATTTATTTGCAAAGTAGGCTCCGGAGCATAATACTGACCATTTGAAACCTTCAGTACTGGCTCACTGGCAGACCTGGGAAGCCTCATCGTGGGACGCGCAACATATATGGGAGTTTCATATGGTGGCGGAGCCACGAATATCGGTGTGATTGGTGGCGCTGGCTGAGCAGCTGGTCTTGATTGGGGAGCTGCCAAGGGCACACCAGAACTGCCAGGATAATAATATCGCGGAGTGAATCCTGGCGCGTGCTCAAGTGACTCAGTAGGAGCAGAAAATTACGCTTGAGAGAGCAGTGGGCAATTAGAGACATTCCCAAAACCTTTAAGGAGTGGAGGAGGAGGCATTCCGCTGGCCTATGCCCGGTGCAAATCTATCAATTGTTACCTGAGCCTTACTACCTCATCATTGTGTTTAGAACTTTCTTCCCTGTGATCCTGATCTAGGTCAATGAGCTAATTTTCAATCTCCCTGTTAGCCATGGCGAGCTTTGCTTTGGATCTGATGAAGTATGGGTGACTAGCCAAAGTGCTGCAAACCTACCACTGTTATCTGAAAGAACATGCTCATCAAAGACGACATCCATTAGGATTAGGGCACACAACAAGTATGGGAATCACATTGGTAAATTTTCCCTAAATTCATGCTCATTTCTACCAACTTTTTAGGGTAGCGAGGTCATTTTAACATCATCCTGATTTTTGTCTACTCTATTTTTTTATCTACACTTATTATTATTTTTCTATCCCTCTCTTTTCTCTTTCTTTCTTCTCTCTTTTTTTTCGTATCAATCTCTGCTCTTTTATTTTCTCTCTTTATCTACCTTTATTTTATCATTCTTTATGGCTTTTGTTTTTCTTTAAAAGAGTAAAAATAATGAAAAACATCAAAACAAAATGATTAGATCGAACCCAAAAGTAGGTTGCCTACGTATCATGTTGTACATGAATCAGATTTTGCGTAGTTTGGGCCAATCATTTTTTTTTTTACGAAAATGAAAAATAAACAAACAAGGAAAGATGTAACATTATAACATTTTGAAGAAATAAAACAACCAAGATTTACAAAAGTTCGGGACCACGTTAAAACTAAACAACAAATACGAAACGACATTCTAGACCCCTAAAACGACATAGGTGAAATTACTAATTAAGACTCTAATACCAAAAACAACTTGACTTCGACTTAAAACAGACCCCAGCCTACAATGACAAGACACATAAAAGACTCAAACTAAATAAAGATAAGAAGTGCTCTTTCAGACTGGTGCTCTGCGTGATGACCCTGGCTGATATGGACCTGCCTCTAAAGTTCTCTTTCTCCCATTTAAACTTTGTAGCATATCCTGTAAAGACACCCTGATACCGGGGAAGAAGCTTCGGGCCTGTATTCCTGCTTCATGAGGAGT
>NW_025879157.1:0-1164 GCF_002878395.1 Capsicum annuum
CGTGTAGTGTGGTCATATGACAGCATGCATGGCTAGTGTGTGCGAGTCGACTGTGCTCGCAAAACAACGTCAACAACGCTTCATTATGCACTCATGTTGGCTATCGGTGGCGTCGTTCAAGATGGGGCTGTTGGCGCTTGATTTTGGATGGGACGATGCTTTTGTGTGTGCGGTGAGTTTTGGATGCTACTCTCAGGGCAATCTCCAGGCGCTGCACGCATGGGTCCGAGCCAAATCCACAGCGAGCGCTGGTGGCCGATGTGGGTGGTGCCCGTGCACAAGCCTCGACGCACTTTTAACTCCTCTGCTCCCCCCAGTGGTGGGCTATTGTGTCAAGTGATACTTGTTTCAGCCTTGCAATGTTCGCATGGGCAGTAACGCACAACATCTATTATTGGGCTTTGGGGCCGGTGATGGTCGTGCATCGACGGAGCATTTGGACTCACGACGCGTGAGTAGTGTTAGGCATATGCTGTCTTGACCCACCTTCCATCTCAGTCATGGGGTAAATACAGTTTAGGCTTACTCGAAGTCGGTTTCCTATGCTACATACCTAATTCCCAAGCATTATCAAGTTTTATCGATCGCCTTTTACCCCTTGTATTTTATGCGTAGGGTGAACTGAAAGGCCGCCCTCGTATCCCACGTCTTCCTCGCTTCATCGTATGACATCGTGGTCTATGAGAGGTGATCAGTATTCTCGGATGTAGTACATGCAGTGGGAATGGGGTCTTCATTGGCTTCTATCTGCCCTTTATGATGCTCCTTGCAAATAATGATCGCGCTCACCTTGAATCCGTCCACGCCCTTACGGGCAGGCTAGGTTCATATGATGCTAAGATCGATGAGGAATGCTACTTGGTTGATCCTTCCAGTAGTCATATGGTTGTCTCAAATATTAAGCCATGCATGTGTAAGTATGAACAAATTCAGACTGTGAAACTGTGAATGGCTCATTAAATCAGTTATAGTTTGTTTGATGGTATCTACTACTCAGATAACCGTAGTAATTCTAGAGCTAATATGTGGAACAAACCCCAACTTCTGGAAGATAAAAAGTCAATGCGGGCTCGGCCTATTGCTGCGATGATTCATAATAACTTGATGGATCGCACGGCCATTGTACCGGTGATGCATCATTTAAATTTCTGCACTATCAACTTT
>NW_025879158.1:0-2557 GCF_002878395.1 Capsicum annuum
GCCCGAACAAGGCATCATCTGGGATTCGACTCACCCAGTAATGAAGGCCTTCACAGCCAATGCAATGGTTAAGGCCAGACAATAGGGGAAGCCCATCCGAATTGAAATAGAATGTAGGGCTTTCGACCCCAGTCATACCGATCAGGTATGCTTTTAGTGCGTTCTATAACTAAAAGTGCAGGCGTGGCATAGCGTCATGGTAGCGCAGAGCTAGCTATGCTCGACTCGCTCTGCAGGATGAACTTAGAGATTGATGTCAAAGACCAGAAGCTGGAAAAAGAGTTTTGTTTTAGTCTTTTGTTCTTTTGTGACTGACCTAACGGTAGGACTTGATTGAGATCAACTTCGAGCTGCTGAACCTCTCTTATTTTGCTGATTTTTTTGAAAGCCCTCATGCTGGCAAGTAAATCCTTATTCATCTGTCTAAAGAGTAGCCCGCAATATTATGAGTAAAGATGCCTTTTGTTTGCATCTTTCATAAAAAGAACAATCTGCCTTCTGCAATGAGGCATTTTTTGAAAATCGCTTGGTCAAACCAACATGGGAGTTTTGGGCGTCAAAGTGGCTTTCTTTACGATCTTTCTAGTTGGATGACAATCTCGCTCCTAAATGAAGCCTTTCTCAACTATACGAGAACGAGACCGAAATTCTTCCTTAGTATGAGATCATTGTCTTTCTACTTTGAATAAGGTTCGGAGCGAGGAGAACGAAGGAAGAAAGGCGCAAGCGACCTTACGCTGCATTCGCTTCAAAATAGAATGCCACTAGATCACTGACTGAACGATGAGAAGATAGAAGAGAAGACAGGATGTGACTGCAGTAGTTGCTCTCCTACTGAAAGAACTGGATTTGACGAGTATCGATAAGTAGATTCGGGATGGGAAGACTCCCTTAGAGCACATCGTTACTTAAATAGAAGTCAATGTGTTAAGCATATAGTATTATTTGAATGCTAACTGACAGGATGTCATTTATGAAGTGGACCAAACTAATAAAAGTCAGATCAATAGTAGGGATAACAAAGGAGGAAGAAGGAAAGAGGAAGATCGAAATGAGCATAGAAGTAGCATACTATTACTACTCTTTAATTTTAATAAAAAGAATGAAGGATTGATGCCAGGAGAGTCCAGCCTATAACTGGAATGGATAAATCAGTCGAGCTACTTTCATCAAAGATCCACGACTATTTTATAAATCATTGACCCTCCTAAGATAGATTCGATCTTCAATCCATTCTCTGAGAATGAAATGAATCATGCACTTAAATGAGATGAGACATGTTCAAAGGTGCAATAAAGTTCATCCTTAGCTCCACTCTCAATAGGAGTTCAGGGATCAAGCCTGTACTTTGATCGATTTTATTCTATTTATATGTTTAGGCTTTTTAGCTTCATGTGTCAAATCAAATAGGCTTGAGAGACATTCTTGTGCTCTCTAGTTAGCAGCACGTACCAGAGCCTTTAGTTTAGCCGTTGTACAGGTCTCTATTAGATAGCGGGAAAAGAATGCATTTATTAGAGTGACCTTTGCAAGGATGAGAAAGATAATAAAGGACTGACTGAGTAGGCATTTGATCACTCTCTATACGAAGCTGGAGTTATACGCTCCAAGACAAGACATCCTACATCAGTCTGTCTATTTTCATTCATTGTACACTCTTTTCCGACAAACTGCAATTAGGCAATCCTTTGTGGCGGATTCCGAGTTTGTTAAAATCTTCCGTTTCTCACTTTACCCTTAGAGTCGTGCCACGGCCCTGTACACAAATGATATCTCTCGATTCTCTAGTCTCATTTCTGAGTTAAAAAAGTCAAACTTTCTTGGAAGAATCCTTTTTATAGGTGAAAGGGCCGACCCTTGGACCTATTCTATTCAGTCCAAACAAAGAACAATCAATGATTTCTTTGATGGCATTTCTAAATAAGAATGAGTCAGAGGAGAGGGGTGGTTCTTCTTTATTCTTTTCCTAGAAAACGTCAAATTAAAATCCCTACAAAGGCACCGAGAGCTCTAATAATAAGTAGAAAAATAAAGTTGACCATAACAAAAAAAGATGTTGGAATGCACGGGACAGAAGGAGAGTGCCTCCTACCTCTGAATGGCAAGCTTGAGTTTGAACCTGGTCTACCTCATTGGTTAGCCAGTCCTACAGACAGAAAGAAACTGATAGAAATATTCGGGCGATAAAGTCCGAGACTCTGAGCTCTTACTATGACTACGAGCAGTAGCTGTGGCCAAGACACGAGCAAGAGAATAGCCATTCTGTCGCACCTTCTTAACTGGAAACCTTTCTGACATCAAGGCAACTCCAACTACCGGAAATAGCCGTTACATTAGCTCGAACATTCGATTTAGAGATGAAATTAAACTCTCACCTCCCTTCAAGAAATTGAATTGAGTCACCTGTCCCCTATTAGAGAGGAAGAGTGACGTTGTGTCCAGTCATCTTTTATTCACATTCAACTAAAATAACTGGACTTTCACTTAGATTTTGATTAGCATAAAGTGCTAGCCCAGCTAGGCTGAGTTCCGTTCCATTGCTTTCCCAATAAGTGAA
>NW_025879159.1:0-2164 GCF_002878395.1 Capsicum annuum
AACAAAAAGAGAAAAGAGGAGCAAGAAGTTGTGCTTGAAAATTCCTAACTCTCAAGGTGTTCTAAAAAGCAACTGAAGGGTGAAAAATTAAATAACAAAAGAAGAATTTTTATAGTTGATATGAGATGATTTTACAAGATAATACGTAAGAATCTTATAAATAACTTTATATATACAATGATTTATATTAGATTTTTTCAAAAGTCAGAATTTGATCAAACTTATCAAAGTTAACAACTTACCAGAAGCATAGTATTCTTAGTACGAAATCAACATCACAAAAGGTAAAAGAATTATTGTTATTAATTAATTTTTTGACCAGTGAATGACAATTAAATATAAAATCATGCAAGATGATATGAAAAATAACGAAATGCTCAACACCCTCGCGAGGAGGGATCCAAACCCAGTGGAAACATCTTTTTTTTAGCCTTTTTTCTATTTCCTTTTTACCTTATATTTCCCAGTCAAGTCATTTTTTTTCTTTCAAAAAATGAATAATTTATATTTTCTTTATATCTTTGTTGCCTCACGACTAATTCCACTTCTACCACCCCCTCCCCCGCCCCTCCCTTTTTGTTGTCCAAATATTAATTTATTTTATTAGAAACTTACAAATTTAAAATTTTGAATTCCCTATGCTAATGGGTAGATACCAAGGTTTTCACAAGACAAAACTGTGCAGCTTAGAAAAGAATTTTTGTTTTTTGTTTTTTGGATTGTCTTTGCTATGCTTAGTGGGAATATTTTATTAATATTACAAAATCACATGCAAATGACACAGAACAAAAGCCAAAGTAAAATCAAAAGAAAAATCAAGCAACTCTCCTCAGCATTCATGGCAATAGATTCATCCTTTAGGGCAGCAATTTGGGTGATTTCAGATAAGTGTTAATGGAGTTGTAACTGGTCCAAATAGTGAAGAACATTTCTCACATTCAAAAATGAGAGTGAACTTACAATATATACATCATTTGTTAGACAATGAAGTATATGTACACTACCATTTTAACGAGGAATATTTTCACTCTTCGTATAGTTGAGGGATATATTTTCCTATTAACTAATTAACTTCTTGTGCTTAACCAAATACATCAAAACCTGCATCAATGATCTTTTATTTCTATCATTTTGAGGAAATTATAGGTATTATTTTGACCACGATGTAATAAAAATATTTTCATATCGTATTTAACAATAAATAAAGAACTTAACTCTTTCGTATCATTATCTTTTATTTCATAAGATAATCTTATCATAATTTAACGCAAATATCATTAGTTTGGGCCTGCATAATGAGTTGGAGAACATCCACATTACCCAACTATTCATTGACTCTGACAACACACTTCTATCCTTTAATGCCAATGACACCAACTCTACCTGGTAGTATCAAGGAACAAATTTGTCCGAATTCATTTGTTAGCCTACTGTCTAGTCCTCCTAGACATCACGCGAGAATAATATGACATTTCATTCCTGCTAAAATTTCAATACTATCCTCGCATGTTATCCAGAGGACTAGTGGGTTTGGAAATGAGCTCGAGCCATGGTATGGTCTTCCTTGATACAACCAGATAGAGTAGATGAGGTTGTCTTTAAAGGAAACAAGAGAAAAGAGAGCAAGAAGTTGTACTTGAAAATTTCTAGCTTTCAAGTTGTGTCACAGAAAGCAACTGAAGGGTGAAAAATTAAAGAACAAAAGAAGGGTTTTTATATTTGGTGTGAGATGCTTTTACAAGATAATATTTGGAAATCTTATAAATAACATTCTATATACATTGATTTACATTAGTTTTTCTCAAAAATCAAAATTAGACCAAATTTATCAATCTTAGCAACCTACAAAAAACATAATATTCTTAGTAAAAAAGTCAATATAAAAAAGGTAAATGAATTATCATTATTAATTCATTACTTGTCCAGTCAACCCAAATTGCATAAAAAATCCCGCAAGATGATTTGATTCACAAGTATTGAATTTAAAAGATTATCAAAAAACAAGTTTTTTTAAGGAACAAATTATAAGAGAGAAAATGGTGAGAACCACATAAATAACAATCTATTTTAATCTTGTCTGATTTTGTAACTGAAATTCAAGTCATTTGAAATTCAAGTAAAAATTGACATTTATTATGACTTTATGAAAGATCCTGTCATGACC
>NW_025879160.1:0-2208 GCF_002878395.1 Capsicum annuum
TAATTTACTGATTTAGGAGCCACGACCATGAAACCGTGAATGAAAACCTCAAAACGTTTACTTTTTCCTCTCTCGTGAACTTTGTTTTCCCCCTTTTTTTTCTGGTTTGGTGTTTTTCAATGTTGTTGTCTGTGTTGTTTCCACGAGGTGGGAAGGCGTACATTTTTGTTATAATTTCTTTTGGTGGGCCGAAGAGTCCTCTCCCTTTTTCCTTCTGTTTTCCTTTTGCTTCCTTGTTTCTCCAATCTTTTTCTCTCTTGTTTTTTGTTGCTTCTCCCTCTTTTAGTTGTTTAGCATGTGTGTGTGTCGTGTGTTATATAATGAGTGTTGTGTGTGTACTGAACATAAGAGATGTGAGGGGAGTTGAGGGAATGATGGGAGTGTGTTGGAGGGAAAATAGGGATGTGGTTTTAGGGTATGGGAATGGTAGTTTAGGATTCTTTTTTTTTCTTTTAATTAATATTTTAAATAAAATAAAAAATAATAAAATCTATTTAAAACTAAAAAATACAAAATAAGTTAATTAGCTAGTCTTAGAAATATGATTAAGAAATATTAGTATCACAACATTCTTTATCAAAAGTTGAAAGAAGAAAACAAATATAATTTAGAAAAAATTCATTTTTTTTTTAAAAAAATAAACAAATAAATAAACAATAAAATAAAAACTTATTTAAAATGCGACTCTATTTTTGTAGTTTTTTCAAATTTTTTAACAAATCTCAAAAATAAGATAAATTTAAAATGCCTAAAAATAAAAAAAAATTAATTGAACATTAAAATGGTATAAAAACATTAGGTTTGGGTCAAAAATTAGGTGTTTACAGAATGCCCCTCTTTGCTTAGAAATATGGAGAATTTCCAAGCAAAGAAGTAGACATGACTAATTTTTGGCTCAACCATTTATTCACTAGTAAATAAGTAGAAAAGCGGTGCGACCGAGCCTTGGTTTTAGACATCCTACATGTCTCGGGTTATAAGAGAATCAGGTCACATGTAATTCAAGTGGGTGTAGGAATGAAGGGATGAGTTGGAGAGTCGATTTGAGGTCCCGTCGAGTTTTCGGTTCGTGGCTCTTTTTCTTACATCAGAAAAAGAAAAATGAAACTAAAAATGAAAGATACAAAATCCTATCTATTCTAATTGTCTTGATTCTCTTACTTCAGATCTTCTTCTTGGGTCCTCAGTTATCGCTTTACCTTCTTATGGTGGGTACCTTGATCTCAAAATTTGATCTTAAAGTTAGGATTTGAGACTTGAACTTGCCACATGGATTGTGTCATTGACACTCTTCCAAAGGATGGTTCATAGATTACTTTTGGATGTTTGTTCTCCTGATCAGGAGTTATGCAGATGACTCTTGGGATGTTGGGCCGCTACAGATGCATAGATGACTCTGTATTTTCAAACTAATCATTCTCCACTACTCAAATCAGAGATGGAATGCCATTCTCGGCATTAAACCTGTGTTTTGCAGAAAACCTGCAAGCCATCAAAGAAAACAAAACAAAACAAACAAAATTTTTCTGTCCCAAGTTTGCGCTAGGAAATTTTTGTGAGTTATTAGAAAAACTACACAACAATTTAAAAATAAATAAATAAAAATGATAGAAATCAAAGCTAGACATGCAATAAAATAAGAATCTTATTCTCAATAATGCAACCAAAGGAAGTTATGCCTTATGAATGCATGAAAAAGAATTAGGATTTTTGCTTCTAAAATTGTGACTAGGGATTGTCATACCCTATGAAGACATAAAGAAGAAAAATAGGAAGGTTTATTTCCTAAAATGTCAACTAGGCGCCCTATGGAGACGAAATAAAATGTCAACTAGGGGATGACGCCCTATAAAAATGAGATAAGATATCAACTAGGGGATGGCGCCCTATGAAGACGAATAAGATGTCAACTAGGGGATGGAGCCCTATAAAGGAGAATAAGATGTCAACTAGGGGATGGTGTCCTATGAAGACAAGATAAGGTGTCAACTAGGGGATGACGCCCTATGAAGACGAAATAAAGATGTCAACTAGAGGATGGTGCCCTAAGAAGACGAGATAAGATGTCGACTAGGGGATGGTGCCCTATAAAAAAAGATGTCAACTAGGGGATGGCGCCCTATGAAGACGAATAAGATGTCAACTAGGGAATGGTACCTTATGAAGATGAGATAAGATGTCAACTAGGGGATGGAGCCCTATAAAGAT
>NW_025879161.1:0-1981 GCF_002878395.1 Capsicum annuum
AACATAAGAAATAATCCCCATCGTCTTGCAGCTAACCACTTTCTGCGATATGAATGGGGGTACACCGGGTATGGCAAGGTAATGGCCTTGGCAAAACAATCCATGATCGTATGATAGTGAGATAGCCAGTCCATTCCTAGAATAACATTAAAATCCATCATATACAGAATAATAAGATCAGCATAAATATCAACATCTTTAACAGTCACAACATGTGATTTAAAAACCCAATCCACTACTAAAGAATCAACTGCGGGATTAATACGCATAATGGCACATATAATAAATCACAAGGAAACTCCAACTATGGTGCATAATAAGCAAATTTAAAAGAGTAAGTGGATCCTGGATAAAATAAAGCAAAGGCCAACTGGCGGCATAAAAAAATTGTACTTATAACAATAAAATCTGAAGTCTAAGTCTCAAGTCCAGTAGGTACTGCATACAACTGACCGTGCCTACCACCTGGCTAGGTACCTGACCAACTTTCTATTGTGCTTGTCTAAGAACCTCCTCGAGTACCCTAGAAACCACCCTGCAACCATGAGAGCCACCTCTAGCTAAGGGATGAACTAATATGATAGGGGAAACCCCTGAGTTGAAATAATAATGCAATCTCACAAATATTGACTAGGAGCTCTACAGTGGAAACATGTTCTTCATTGTCACCTTATTAAGCTGTTATAATCAATGTACATACTCATGGAGCCATCTTTTTTCTTCACAAACAACACAGGAGTTCCCCAAGGAGACACACTTGGTCTAATAAAACCCTTACCAAAAAGATCCTAAACTTGAGAATTTAGCTCCCTAAGCTTGACAAAAGCCATACATTAAGGTGCCTTAGAAATAGATTGGGTGTAAGGCTTGAGGTCAATAGCAAACTCAATCTCACGGATAGAGGGAATACTAGGCAGGTCGATAGGGAACACATCCAAAAACTCACAAATAATAGGAACAGAGTGAAGCAATGAACTCTCCACACTAGTATCACAAATATTAGCGAGGTAGGACTTGCAATCTCTCAAAAGAATCCTTCTAGAATGAACATAAGAAATAATCCCCATCGTCTTGCAGCTAACCACTTTCTGCGATATGAATGGGGGTACACCGGGTATGGCAAGGTAATGGCCTTGGCAAAACAATCCATGATCGTATGATAGTGAGATAGCCAGTCCATTCCTAGAATAACATTAAAATCCATCATATACAGAATAATAAGATCAGCATAAATATCAACATCTTTAACAGTCACAACATGTGATTTAAAAACCCAATCCACTACTAAAGAATCAACTGCGGGATTAATACGCATAATGGCACATATAATAAATCACAAGGAAACTCCAACTATGGTGCATAATAAGCAAATTTAAAAGAGTAAGTGGATCCTGGATAAAATAAAGCAAAGGCCAACTGGCGGCATAAAAAAATTGTACTTATAACAATAAAATCTGAAGTCTAAGTCTCAAGTCCAGTAGGTACTGCATACAACTGACCGTGCCTACCACCTGGCTAGGTACCTGACCAACTTTCTATTGTGCTTGTCTAAGAACCTCCTCGAGTACCCTAGAAACCACCCTGCAACCATGAGAGCCACCTCTAGCTAAGGGATGAACTAATATGATAGGGGAAACCCCTGAGTTGAAATAATAATGCAATCTCACAAATATTGACTAGGAGCTCTACAGTGGAAACATGTTCTTCATTGTCACCTTATTAAGCTGTTATAATCAATGTACATACTCATGGAGCCATCTTTTTTCTTCACAAACAACACAGGAGTTCCCCAAGGAGACACACTTGGTCTAATAAAACCCTTACCAAAAAGATCCTAAACTTGAGAATTTAGCTCCCTAAGCTTGACAAAAGCCATACATTAAGGTGCCTTAGAAATAGATTGGGTGTAAGGCTTGAGGTCAATAGCAAACTCAATCTCACGGATAGAGGGAATACTAGGCAGGTCGATAGGGAACACATC
>NW_025879162.1:0-4518 GCF_002878395.1 Capsicum annuum
TGGGATTTTACTTTCTGTTCAGGACCTTCCTAAAATATAGGATTACGTTTTATGTTCAGGACCCTCCTGAAAAATGGAATTTAACTTACTATTCAGGACACTCTTCAAAAATGGGATTTAATTTTCTATTCAGGACTCTCTTGATAAATGGGATTTTACTTTCTTTTTAGGACCCTCCTAAAAAATGGGTTTTTACTTTCTGTTCAGGACCCTCCTAATAAATAGGATTTTACTATTCAGGACACTTCAAAAAAATGGGATCTTACTTTTTATACAGGACCCTCCTTAAAAATAGGATATTACTTTCTGTTCAGGACACTCCTGAAAAAAAGATTTCACTTTCTTTTCAGGATCCTCCTTATAAATGGGAGTTTACTTTCATTTCAAGAACCTTCTGAACAATGGAATTTTTATTTCTGTTCAGGACCCTCCTGCAAAAATAATTTCAATTTATGATCAGGACCCTCCAGAAATATGGGACTTTACTTTCAGTTCAGGATCATCCTGAAAAATAGAATTTCACCTTCTGTTCAGGACACTCCTAAGAATGGGACTTTACTTTTTGTTCAAGACCCTCCAGAAAAATGGGAATTAACTTTCTATCCAGGACCCTCCGAAAAAGTAGGACTTTACTTTCTGTCCAGGACCCTCTTGAAAATAGGACTTTACTTTCTGTTCAGCACCCTCCTACAAAATAGAAATTTACTATCTATTCAGGACACTCCAGAAAAATAGGATTTTACTTTCTGTTCAGCACTTTCCTGTAAAATGGGATTTTACTCTATGTTCAGGACCCTCCTAAAAAATGGGATTTTACTTTCTATTCAAAACCCTCCAGAAAAATATGATTTAACTTTCTTTTCGGGACCCTCCTGAAAAATAGGATTTTACTTTCTGTTCAGGATCCTCCTGAAAAATAGGACTTTACTTTTGTTCAGCACCCTCCTGAAAAATTTGATCTTACTTTATGTTCAGGACCCATCTGGAAATTTGTGATATCTCTTTACCTTTAGGTCCCTCTTGAAAAATGGAATTTTACTTTATGTTCGGAACGCTCTTGAAAAATGGGATTTTAGTTTCTATTATGGACCCTCCTGAAAATAAGATTTCACTTTATGTTCAGGACCCTTCTAAAAAATGGGATTCTACTTTTGGTTCAAGAACCACCTGAAAAATGGGATTTTTCTTTATTTTTAGAACCTTCCTGAAAAATAGGACTTTACCTTCTGCTTAAGACCCTCTTGAAAAATGAAATTTTACTTTCTGCTCAAGACCCTCCTGAAAAATAGGACTTTACTTGTTCAGGACCCTCCTGAAAAATCGGATTTTACTTTCTTCTCAGGACACTCCTGAAAAATATGACGTTACTTTCCTTCAGGACCCTCCTCAAAAATAGGATTCTTACTTTCTATTCAGGACCCTCCTAAAAAATGGGATTTCAATTTATGATCAGGACCCTCCTGAAAAATAGGATTTCACTTTCTGTTCAGGACCATCCTGAAAAATGGAATTTCACATTCTGTTTAGGACCCTCCTAAAAATAGGACTTTACTTTCTGTTCAGGACCCTCCTGAAAAATAGGATTAGGACCCTCCTGAAAAATGGGATTTTACTTTCTATCTAGGATCCTCCTGAAAAATGGGACTTTATTTTCTGCCCAGGACTCTCCTGAAAATGGGACTTTACTTTCTGTTCAGAACCCTTCTAGAAAATAGAAATTTACAATCCTTTCAGGACACTCCAAAAAAATGGGATTTTACTTCCTTTTTAAGACTCTTCTGAAAAATGTGATTTCACTCTATGTTCAGGACCCTCCTAGAAAATAGGATTTTACTTTCTATTCAGAACCCACCTAAAAAATGGGATTTAATTTTCTTTTCAGGACCCTCCTACAAAATGGGATTTTACTTTCTTTTCAGGACCCTCCTGAAAAATGGAACTTTTACTTCCTGTTCAGGACCCTCCTGAAAAATAGGATTTCAATTTATGATCAGGACCCTCCAAAAAAGTAGGACTTTACTTTCTCTTCAGGACCATCCTGAAAAATGGAATTTCACTTTCTGATCAGGACCCTCCTAAAAATAGGACTTTACTTTCTATTCAGGATCCTCCAGAAAAATGGTATTTTACATTCTATCCAGGACCCTCCTATTAAATAGGACTTTACTTTCTGTCCAGGACCCTCCTAAAAATAGGACTTTACATACTATTCAGGACCCTTCTACAAAATAGAAATTTACTATCTATTCAGGACACTCCAGAAAAATGGGATTTTACTCTCTGTTCATTACACTCCTGAAAAATAGGATTTCGCTCTATGTTCAGGACCCTCCTGGAAAATGGGATTTTAATTTTTTTTTCAGAACCTTCTTGAAAAATGGGATTTAACTTTGTTTTTAGGACCCTCCTGAAAAATTAGATTTTACTTTTTGTTCAGGACCCTCCTAAAAAATAGGACTTTACTTTTGTTCAGGACCCTCTTGATAAATGGGATATTACTTTTGTTCAGGACCCTCTTGGTAAATGAGACTTTACTTTTGTTCAGGACTCTGCTGAAAAATGGGATTTAATTTTCTATTCAGGACCCTCCTAAAAAATGAGATTTAACTTTCTGTTAAGTACCCTTCTAAAATATGGGATTTCTCTTTATGTTTAGGATCCTCCTAAAAAATGGGATTTTACTTACTGTGCAAGACACTCCTAAAAAATGGGATTTCACTTTCTGTTCGGGACCCTCTTGATAAATGGGATTTTACTTTCCTTTCAGGACCCTCCTGAAAAATGGGATTTTACTTTCTGTTCAAGACCCTTCTGAAAAATGGGATTTTACTTTCTGTTCAGGATCCTCCTAAAATATGAGATTTCTCATTATGTTTAGGACCCTGTTGAAAATGGGGTTTTACTTGCTGTTCAGGACACACCTGAAAAATGGGATTTCAGTTTCTGTTCAGGACCCTCATGATAAATGGGATTTTACTTTCTTTTCTCGACCCTTCTAAAAAATGGGATTTCACTTTACGTTCAGGACCCTTTCGAAAAATTAGATTTTACTTTCTGTTCAGGACCCTCCTAAGAAATGGGACTTTACTTTTGTTCTGGACCCCCCTGAAAAATGAGTCTATTCAGGACCCTTCTGAAAATAGGATTTTACATTCTGTTCAGCACCCTTCTGAAAAATGGGATTTCACTTTTTGTTCAGGACCCTCATGAAGAATGGGATTTTACTTTCTGATCAGGACCCTCCTTAAAAATGATATTTTACTTTATGTTCAGGACCCTCCTAAAAAAGGGGACATTACTTTTTGTTCATGACCCTCCTGAAAAATGAGATTTTACTTTCTGTTCAGGACCCTCCTAAAAAATGGGACTTTACTTTTGTTCAGGACTCTCCTAAAAAATGAATTTTATTTTTTATTCAGGACCCTCCTATAAAATCAAATTATACATTCTGTTCAGGACCCAACTGAAATAAGGGATTTTGCTTTATGTTCTAGACCCTCCTAAAAAATGTGATTTTCATTCTGTTCAGGACCCTCCTAAAAAATTAGATTTTACTTTCTGTGCAGGAACCTCCTGAAAAATGAGATTTTACATTCTATTGAGAAACCTCCTAAAAAATAGGATCTAACTTTATGTTCAGGACCCTTCTAAAAAATGAGATTTTACTTTCTGTTTAGGACCCTCCGGAAAAATAGGATTTTACTTTATGTTCAGGACACTGCTGAAAAATGGAATTTTACTATTTGTTCAAGACCTTCCTAAAAATAGGACTTTATTTTCTGTTTTGCACCCTCCTTAAAAATGGGACATTACTTTTGTTCAGGACCCTCGTGAAAAATAAGATTTTACTTTCTGTTTAGGATCCTCCTGAAAATCGGATTCTACTTTCTGTTTAGGACTCTCCTAAAATATGGGACATTACTTTTGTTTAGGACTCTCCTGAAAAATAAGACTTACTTTTTGTTCAGGACCCACCTAAAAATAGGATTTTAATTTCGGTTCAGGACCTTTCTGAAAAATGGGATTTCACTTTATGTTCAAGACCCTCCTGAAAAATGGGATTTTTCTTCCTTCTCAAGACCCTCCTAAAAAATGGAATTTTACTTTCTGTTTAGGACCCTCCTGAAAAATAGGATTTTACTTTCTGCTCAGGACTCTCCTGAAAAATAGTACTTTACTTTTGTTCAGGACCCTCCTGAAAAATTTGATCTTACTTTATGTTCAGGACCCATCTGAAAATTTATGCTATCTCTTTACATTCAGGACCTTCTTGAAAAATGGAATTTTACTTTCTGTTCCGAACCCTCCTGAAAAATGGGATTTTACTTTCGATTCAGGACCCTCCAGAAAAATGAGATTTAACTTTATGTTCAGGACCCTCCTGAAAAATGGGATTCTACTTTCTATTCAAAAACCACCTGAAAATGGGATTTTACTTTATGGTTAGAACCTTCCTGAAAAATAGGACTTCACCTTCTGCTCAAGACCCTCTTGAAAAATGGAATTTTACTATCTGAT
>NW_025879163.1:0-1592 GCF_002878395.1 Capsicum annuum
TGTATATGTTAAATATACACTTCTATAGAAGATATTCAATTTATAAAGCATATACACATGTATACGTTAAATATACACTTCTATAGAAGATATATACACGTGTATACGCACCATTCAATGTATATATACTACTAATTATAAAATATACTACATTATATGTACATTACAATATATATAGATATACTTATATACTAATTTATAAAACATATACACATGTATACGTTAAATATACACTTCTATAGAAGATATATGCACAAATATACAAAACATATGCTACTTAATATAATAAATTAATAATATTTGAATTAATAATATATTAGAAGTAATTTTTTAATTTAAAGTAGAAAATTAGAAATTCAATTTAAAGTTTTAAATCGTTAAATGAAAAAATATAAAAAGCAGGGACAAAGGAGTGAATGAATTTGGGGAATTTTATTGATTGCAAAATGATTCAAAATTTATAATTTACATGAATGAAAAATCTACAAATTATGCATCATTTTTTCCAACTCATTCATGTTAATATTAACGGGAACTTGCATAAGATAGTCGAAGTCAACGGGAGCAAAACCATGCATTGGACTTGATTCTACTGAGTTCTCCCGTGAAGTCATAATTTCTTCAAGTTTCAGTTTGTCGCTCGGCTCCGGTTCCATTCCTTGATTTCTTTTTCCACTCTAATCTAATCTCTGAGGCAAACTAGAACATTCATTGCATTGCTTCCCAATGAGTGTCGATTGTGTCCAAGCTGCTGTCGTCCCTAACTAAAGACGCTCTCTGATGCAACAGTTGACATTGAAACATTCAAGATATCTCTAGCTAATCTTGAAAGCACAAGATATTGTTGTAGATTGTGTTCAATTCTTCCTTGTGTTACTTTTTTTTTTTTCATAAATCCCACAATAATACAACATACACTACTTTTAAAATCAATTTGTAGTTCTTGAGCTGCTGCCAGAGTCCATCATTTAGTTATTATTTATTGCAGTTACAATCTTTCTATGTTACCCAGCACAAGAAGTAAACTGCTTCAATAACTTAATAGCTACAAAAGATGTTGGAAAATATGAGATATGTTCTCTTGAATGTGTTCCTCACATCACCAACATTTGGATGAAATATTTATTTTCATCATTTTCAAATTGTCATCTATGGCTATTATTCTTTTTCTTGCTCTTCATAGAAAGGAACTAATTTTAAAAGGAAGCCGGGGGTATGATCGAGAGGCCATCCTTGACCTTCAATTTCTGATCAAGTTACTATCTTAAATCCTTTAAGCATATTTAGCATCAAAAGTCCCTCTAATATTTTCCATCCATCAAGGTCTATCATTATCAACATTAATCAGCTTTAGGTGCATGTCTCCTAAATATGTGACACCGTGTACTCAGATAACTATTCCTACAAATTTTATTATATTCCAAACTTCTTCAGGTATGAAATCTTTCAAATCTATTTCCTCGTATCCTGTTTGTTTTTCTTCTGCATAGTATATGGCCCCTGATAGTGCAATTGTCAAACTAGAAACTAGAATTTTTAGCCTTGGTTTGCCATCAAATCGGATGCTCTATTCCTCTCATATTGTAATTACC
>NW_025879164.1:0-2237 GCF_002878395.1 Capsicum annuum
AGGAAAAGTGAAGAAACACAAAATGGGGAGGCAACAAAGGCAATATGGAAAAGGCCCAATGTTGAGGAGCCAAAGTTAAATAAGATATTGGTGAGGAAGGCTACTAATAATGAGTCTTAAATTGTTTCTATTCCTTCAACTCTGATTTGTCCACCTTTCAAAAAATGGTCATTGAGTAAAGAAAAACATCATAAACTCCACAAAACTTTTTGATAAATTTGGTAACCTTTCTATTAATATCCCTCTTGTCGAGGCATTGCAAGACATGATGGGGTATGCTAAATTTATGAAAGATTGGGTGTATAAAAAATATTTCAGAGGATAAAACCATATAGATTACTCACCATTGTAGTGCTATTATGAAAATTATGTATGTTCAAAAGAGAAAGGATCCCGGTTCCTTTACAATCTCATGCACCATTGGTACTATCAGCTTCGCTAGGGCATTGTGTGATCTTGGAGTAAGTGTGAACCTTATGACTTATGCTATATTTCATAAACTTGTGTTGGGTTATCAAAAACACACCAAAATAAAGTTGCTTATGGCCGACTTTTAAGAAGCCTATTGGGATCCTTCACAATGTTTTAGTTAAAGTATGTCAGTTCATTTTAAAGGCTGACTTAGTTATTGTGGATTGTTCCATGGACGTAGAAATTCCCACTATTCTTAGCTACCGGGAGTGCATTGGTAGATGTGGAGTCCGGGGAAATAAAGTTTAGACTGAATGGTGAAATGGTGTCTTTTAATATATGCAAGACCATGAAACAACCGATGGACCAACAAGTCATCTCGATAATCGATGTTGTTAATGGTGAGATGTCTAACCGTGTAGATATGGCCTTATTAAATGACCCTTTAGTTGGGGTGCTTTAGAATTGTGGAAGGGAAGAAGTGTAGGAGTATGAAGAGGTGCTAGCTTCTCTGACCGAGATCGAGTTTCACACCAAGAACCTGGTTTAATTAGATCTTGACCTTGAAAACCTTAAACGTTCACCCGCCAAACCATCCATACTAGAACCTCCCAAAATCTAACTAAATCCCTTGCCACCTCATCTCAAATATTTATTCTTGGGGGAGGGCGACACTTTGTACATCATTGTTGCTAGTAACTTTAACTCCAGTCAAGTAGAATAATTGAAGTTGGTGGTGAGAAAATCCATTTGGGCCATTACGTAGATGATAGGGGACATCATCGGTATATCTTTTGGCATATGCTCACATAAAATTAAACTCGAGAAAAATCACATACCAAGTGTGGGGCATCAAAGAAGATTAAACCAACCCATGCAAGTGGTGGTAAAAAAGGAGATTATAAAGTGACACGATGCAGGAGTGATCTATCCTATATCAATAGCACATGGGTGAGCCCGGTGTAATGTGTTCCGAAAAAGAGTGGTATCATTGTGGTCAAAAATAAAAAAATTACCTTATCCCCATCCGACCAGTTATCGAATGGAGAGTTTGTATAGACTACCAAAAATTAAACTAATGGCCGAGAAGGACCATTTTCCAATGTCCTTCATGGATCAAATGTTTGATAGACTTACCAGAAGAGGGTGGTACTTTTTAGATGGCTACTCAGGTTACAATCAAATTTGTATCACCTCGGAGGACCAAGAAAATAAAACTTTCACTTGCCCATATGGTACGTTTTCATTAAAGCGAATGCCATTTGGATTGTTTAATGCTCTGGCAACTTTTCAATGTTGCATGTTGTCCATATTTGTGGATATGGTTGAAGACTCTATAGAAGTATTTATGGACAACCTATCGGTAGTGGGAAACTCTTTCGAGTCATGCCTTGAACACCTGAATTAAGTACTTAAAAGGTGCGTAAAAAAAAACCTTGTCTTGAATTGGGAAAAGTATCACTTTATGGTCAAAGAAGGATTGTCTTAGGCCACAAGATTTTAGGAAAAGGTATTCAAGTTGATCAAGCAAAGGTTGAGGTAATTGCAAAAATACAACCCCCATTTCCGTAAAAGGTATTCGAAGTTTCCTTGGCCATGCCGGGTTCTATCGTCATTTCATCAAGTACTTTTCCAAGATAACACATCCTATGTGTAAACTCCAGGAAAAAAAATCTAAGTTCGACTTTGATGAAGCATGTTTGAAAGCCTTCGAGCATCTTAAGGAATTTTTCATTTCAGCTCCTACTATTGTGGCTCCAAATTAGACATCCCCATTTAAGGTAATATGTGATGCAAGTAGTATTGCATTGGGTGAACTGCTAGGG
>NW_025879165.1:0-2067 GCF_002878395.1 Capsicum annuum
TATCTCTAATTTTCTTAGTGTTTCTTCTAATTCTAATATTCTGTCTTATGTTGTTCTGGTTATTGGTTCCTTGTTGTAAAATTTATTCAAATTACAAGTTAATTTTGGGTTTCTAAGATTTCTGATGCTTTCTCTATACATCTTATGCATCATTCCTTGTAACATTTCCTACATTTTGCCCTTTTGATTTTACTTGAAAACCACTTACAAAAATAACACTGATTACTGTCTAATCCTTTTCCTTCTTCAAATTCCTATTCACGTTCTTCTATCAAATTTACTAAATCATAAAAATCTAATTTCGAGTTTTCTAAGCCTATTTCATTTATAAATTCCTCTTCTCCAGAGTCCAAAGAATCAGAATTATCCTTTTCCTCTTCATGAATTTTCAAACTCCTAATAAAGTATATATTTTCATTATCTGACGTATAGTCATCTACATTTATTGAATTTTCATTTACATCTTCTATTAGTTGTGCATTCCTAGATCTATTATTGATTCTTTTTGGACAAGTATTTGCTAAATGCTCTATACTTCCGTAAGTAAAACATTCTAATTTATTTTTATAGGTTCTACCAATATTATATTTTCTTACATGTTTATTCATATCTAAGTATGGTTTTCTCGCATTTGATTTCCTTAAATAATATTTCTTCTTAGGGTGATAGTCTTTTTTATATGTCTTTTTATATTTTTTTCTTTTTATAATCTTGGTCATAATATTGTATAGTGTATATGGTCTTATAAAAATCTGTATCACTTCTTTTTAATTATTTTTGTATCTGTATATTTGTACATTTTTCTTGTAATATATCCAATATATGTTGTATTCTTTGTCCTATCGATCATGGGTTATTTGGACTTTGTATTACCCCGTCTCTTTTAGATCATTTTTCTTCTATCTCTCTTCCTAAAGCTCCTGATAATTTATTAAATAATCTAACTCCTAGAGTCTGGTCGAACGAGGTAATTTATTAAATAATCTAACTCCTAGAGTCTGGTCGAACGAGTTACCACTAATTGTACAATAATAGAAATAGTCATTTAAAAAAATCGTTAATTCTTGACCAATGATTAATACTTAGTTGTTCTAAATTTATTAGAATTTTTTGTTGCAATACCACTAATTCACTATTGGGATCTTCTCCTGTTAGTAAAGTATGTACTTTGTTTACAAAATTGTATGGATTTGAACCTAGTGCTATTAATTCTTGAAAGTCTTATGGAAATATTGTCTTATAAGCTTCCCAAAATGCTTTAGTACTTTCACCTAGAAATGTCTCTATATATCTATACATAATTTCTGCATCTAATTCTTGATTACCCTGTATATGTTGTATGTAGTCTGCTATAACTATATTTTTCCATATGTCTATTACATGATTCCATGCCTGAGGGTCATGGGCTGGCAAGTTTAAAATTTTACCTTTATTAGCTCTTTCTTGTAATCTAATGGGTTCTTCTAATGACATTCTTTTTCCTCTAGATTTTATGTCTTATTCTGCTTGATTGTCTAGGTTTAGTCAAAATACTCTATATGTTGGTAAATTTTCTGTTGTTAATGGTACATTTTGCATACCTGTTGTTCTCTGGAAAGGGCTTGCAGTGCTTGCTGCACTTTTCATAAAAAATTTTATACTTTTATCTATACTATAAATCGATTCTGAGTCTTCACCTTTTAGTTCCTTTTTACGTGTATAACCATAATTATATGTTCTTAATTCACATTTTATAAAATGTTCTTTCATTTCTTCAAGGTCTAAGTTTCCTAATTTATAGCCTGTGCATTTAAATACGCTATTGCTATTTATTTCATATAGGACTTCTTCTTTTATTATAGCTTTATTTACTTCAAAACCTTCTTCAAATATTTCTATATTAGATATATTAATAATATATAAACAAAGTTAAAATAGTAATTAGTATTTATATATATAAACAATATATATATATATATATATGCTAATAAGCAAGAATATATATTACTTATATATGTATATCCTTTAGTATATGTATTATAATATATATTGTAGATTATATAGATAGAATATATCGTAGATGATATA
>NW_025879166.1:0-1377 GCF_002878395.1 Capsicum annuum
AATTATTTATTAAATTAATTAATTAATTTAGTTGAATATTTTTTAAGATTAAGTAGCATTTTTTTGAACAAATAAATTGTTGCAAGTTTTTATATAAAAAAGATAAATCGATGTTTAGCATTAGACAAATTTTAGACACGTTTAAAATATTCGTCTCAATTAAGAATGCGGCATACCCATCTTTCTAAGATATTTAGAATTCAAGGATGCAATAATACACCTTGGCAAATATTTTTTTAAAATTAATTTTCATTGATTTATTTAACATAAAGTAATAGACTAGTTTTAAATAAAATGAGCGAATTTAGGTCTTATTATAATTGGTCAAAATAGTTTAGTTTAAGTATAAGTCAATAAAAGTGACCGTGCTAGAACCACCGGACTCGAGGGGTGCCTCACACCTTCTCCTCGGTCAACAGAATTCCTTACCTAGTCTTCTATTTTCGCAGATAAACAAAGAGTCATTTCCTTTTGATTAGGGATTCAAAAAGGTCACTTGGAACACCATAACTCAATTTCAAGTGGCGACTTTGTAAATAATCTCTATTCAAAATCGTCACTTCAATTGGAAAAATTCTTCGACTCGATCCTTGCGGACGAAAAGGGGGTGTGACATCTCTAGCGACTTTGCTGGGGAATTAACTAGAATTTGAGCTTTTTACATTGACTTATACTTGCTTTAATTATTGTTGATATTGTGTTTGTTGGCCTTATGTGCTACTTGTCGCTTATTTACCATTTTGATATTGATTGAACTGTATTATATATTGTCTTCTCTTGCGCACCCCTTCTGATTCCCTGAAATAGGATAGAAGGAATGCAGCGCATGCATCCTACTTTCTTTTTTAGATAGACAGAGTGTCAAGGCACCCGGTGAAGGATTATAGTCACACATGATAGGCGGGGTTCGGATTGGCAACAAAGGCGGTGTTGCCCTGCTACCAACCAAGTTGTCCCTCCCTGGCTTGAGTGTCTGCTCGGGAAAGCCAGTCTAGACACCTATCCCTATTAGGCTTAAACTTAGAAGAACTGAAAACTCAGAATCTGGTTATCCCTATTAGGTGCCACTTTATTTGCATCATATGCATCTGACTTATCGTGACTCGGCACAAAGGCCGGGTCTATCTAGGATAGATGTCCTACTTTATAAAGACCAACATGTGCATCCTACGTGCTCTTTGACATTTGTTTAGAAGGCTAATTGTTTGTTGACTGGATTTAGGCAACTTTAAAATGCAAGAGATTAAATTAACCTCAAATTTAGTGAATCTTTTTTTTAAAGAAAAAATTTATTTTAAAAGAAAGGAAATTTTTAAATATATAGTAACATAGTTTTATGGTTTTTATGAACTACGAGGGTCTGATTCTCACTCTTTA
>NW_025879167.1:0-2072 GCF_002878395.1 Capsicum annuum
TCTGGAAACAAAGATGAATGATCACCAAGATCTTTATGAGGATCTGGGATTTCAAAACCACATCAGTCTGAGGCTAATGGCAACTCAAGAGGTCTTGTCATTATGTGGAGGGATGACTCCATATCCACCATCTCTGTCTCTATATCCCCCTAGGCTATTCATGCTAAGGTCAAGGTTACTTCTCCTCATTTCTCTTGGTTTTTCAGTATCATCTATGCTAGCACTAATTTCCATTCTAGAATTGCTCTTTGGGACCAACTCTCCCCCTTCTCTGATAACTACATTTTCTTTGAGGATAAGAGTTGGTTAGTAGAAGGTGATTTCAATGAGGTTCTTAGAGCCTCTGAAAAGTTTGGAGGTTCCAGGGTTAACCTGAATAGGTCTAACCTCTTTATAAACTGTATAAATCATTGTCATCTTATTGACTTAGGCTTCAGGGGTAGTAAATACACTTGGTCCAACATGAGGTATAGAAATAGATAAGGTCTAATTCTTGAAAGACATGAGAGATGCCTTGCAAATGATCTTTGGATCCACCTATACCTTGAGGCCTCAGTCACCCACCTACCTAGAGCTCACTCTGATCACTCCCTTCTTCTTCTTAGTTTAGGCTCCGATCTTGTCAATCAGATAAAGCCCTTCAGGGTGGAATCTATGTGGCTTAGTCACTATGACTTCCCCAACCTGATCAAGGAAGCTTTCCTTAACTATCCCTGTATCACTACAACCACCTTAAATTTTGAGGATAAGGCCAGGGATTGGAACATGCTTATATTTGGAAACATTTTTAACAGGAAAAATCACTTTCTTGCAAGGTTGGCTGGAATCCAAAAATCACCAAACTACCCCACAAGTCCCTTCCTACATAACTTGAACATACTTTGCTAAAAGATTTCAATCATATCCTCAGCTTAGAGACTGAATTCTGGAAGCTTAAGTCCAAAATCTCTTGGTTGCTTGATGGGGACTCTAATACTAAGTTCTTTCATAACTCCACCCTCAATAGGAGGAGAAGGAATAGGATTAACTCCCTTATGAATGATAGTGGTACATAGAACCACCATCAAAGGGCATTGCCACTACTGTCTCTAACTACTATGCTAACTTTTATACCTCTGAACATACCTTGGGGTATCTTACTACCCAATCTAACCCCTCCACCATAGGATCCATCAACTCCCTTAGCTATAATGTCTTACAGGCCATCCCTTTCTTTGAAGAGGTCAAAAAAACTATCTTTTCTTTCAAGCCTAACAAAGCCCTTGGGCCAGATGGCTTGCACCCCTTTATGTACTAAAAAATTTGGGATATTTTGGGTCCACCCCTGGTTAATTTTTATTAGGAGACCTTCACTTCTTACAATATGGACCACAGAGTCAACTCCACCTACCTCTATCTCATTCCCAAGTGCAGGAATGCCACAACTCTTAAGAACTTCAGACCCATAGGCCCCTATAATACCCAATACAAAATCATCACCAAGATCATAGAGACCAGGATGAAACCCTTGCTTCCTAACATTATTGGTCCCAGCCAATCTAGCTTCATGTCTAAGAGAAGGGCCTCCGATAATCCCATCATTGTTCAGGAATATGTTAACCACTTCTCTAAAATGAAGAGCAATAAGTTCAACATGCTCCTAAAAATTGACCTTGAAAAAACTTTTGATAGGATTGAATGGTCCTTTTTTAGGCAGGCTCTTGGTCCTTTTTTAGGCAGGCTCTCTCTTTCTTCAACTTTCCCCAAAACCTCATAAAGCTAATCTTGTCTTGTATCTCTACCTCATTCATCTCTATCCTAGTTAATGAGAGGAATAACATCCCTTTTAACCCCACTGGGAGCATTAGGCAAAGGGATCCTATGTCCCCCTACCTCTTTATTCTTCGAATGGAACTCCTGTCCAAGAGGATTAACTTTGAGGTTGACACCCTTCACTAGACACCCTTATCCATTCTCAAGGAAGACCCCTATCTCCCAATTTTTTTTGCAGATGACCTCACCTATTTACAAGAGCTGATCCTAAAAATTTCTATACCATTAATAGGGTCCTCCACAGTTTTAGCTCTCACTCT
>NW_025879168.1:0-7217 GCF_002878395.1 Capsicum annuum
AATTTGCCACGTCAGCAATTTGGGTGGCAAAAATTTCACTTGAAAGTTGTTAAAGGGGGTATATAATTGCCATACAAGTTTAGGGTCTAAAGTAAGTTTTGTCTACAAGTTTAGGGGTGATTCGATGTATTTTCTCTTTTATTTTTTTACCTTAACTTTTATTTTTTTTCTTGTTTTAATTCATCTCTCTCAACTTTTTTTTTAATTTTTTCTCAAACATTATTTTTTTTTATTTCTCTTTTTTTTTTTTTTATAATTCATTGGTCTCAATCCTTATTTTTTATTTTTTTTATTTTTTTATATTTTCTTATTTTTTCTTTTTATATTTCTCAAACTTTATTTTTATTTTTTTGTTGTCTTTTTTTTTTCTCTATATTTTTTTTCTCTATTTTTTTTATTCTTTTTTTTTCTTAACTTCTATTATATTTTGCTAATAAAAAAAATTGGATAATCCAAAAAAGAATCTTCCTTTTTAGGCATCAAAGTAAATTTAAGGGCATGACTTGTTGTTAGGAAGTCCTTTGGGATAAGTCTTATCTCTAAGGTAAAAATTATAGAACTGCTCATAAATTAAGATACAATGTGGCAGTGTCAAGTTTTGCATGTGGAGCATAACTTGTTGTTTGAAAATCCTTTAGTTAAGTCTTGCTTCTAAGGCAAGAGTTATAGAATATTTCATAAATCAAGACACGATGTAGTAGTGTCAAATCTTAACCATGGGAAATAAGTTGTTGTTTGAAAGTCATTGAACTAATTCGTGCCTCTAAGGCAAGAGTTATATAAAACATAATATGATAGTGCCAACTCTTACTAATGGGCATAACTTGTTATTTGAAAGTCCTTGATTTATAAAATATCTCATTAATCAAGATATAATGTGATAGTGTCAAATCTTGCCCATAGAGCGTAACTTGAAAGTCCTTAGGCTAAGTCTTACCTCTAAGGCAAGAGTTATAAAACATCTCATCAATCAAAACATAATGTGATAGTGTCAACTCTTATCCACGGGGCGTAACTTATTGTTTGAAAGTTCTTGGGTTAAGTCTTGCCTCTAAGGCAAGAGTTATAGAATATCTCATAAATCAAAACACAATGTGATAATGTCAACTCTTGCCCATAGGGCACAACTTGTTACTTGAAAGTCCTTAGTTTAAGTCTTGCCTCTAAGAGAAGATTTATAAAACATCTCATAAATTAATACACAATGTGGTGGTGTCAACTCTTGCCCATGGGGCATAACTTCTTATTTGATAGTCCTTGGGTTGAGTCATACTTCTAAGACAAGAGTTATAGAGCATTTCATAAGTAAAAACATAATGTGTTAGTGTTGACTCTTACCCAATGTACATAACTTGTGTGAAAATTCTTGGGATAAGTCGTACCCTTAAGGCAAGAGTTATAGATCATCTCATAAATAAAGACATAGCGTGGTTATGTCAACTCTTGTCATGGGAAATAATTTATTGTTTGAAAGTTCTTGAGCAAAGTCTTGCCTCTAAGGCAAGAGTTGTAGAACATCTCATAAATAAAGACATAACGTGGTAGTATCAACTCTTGCCCGTAGGGCATAATTTATTATTTGAATGTACTTGAGCTAAGTCTTGCCTCTAAGGCAAGAGTTGTAGAAAATCTCATAAATAAAGACATAACGCGGTAGAGTTAACTCTTGACCATCCACAATTTATTGTTTGAAAGTCCTTGAGCTAAGTCTTGCCTCTAAGGCAAGAGTTGTAGCACATCTCATAAATAAAGATATAATGTGGTAGTGTCAACTCTTGCTTGTGGGGCATAATTTATTGTTTGAAAGTCCTTGAGCTAAGTTTTGCTGACACGATCCGAATTGGGTCCTTCTCATAATGGGCATCCAAGTCCAGCTAGGATCGGGGACCACCCCTATTACCCAACCCAACCTCTAAATACATATATCCTAAGTCGGATGAATTTCAAACGTATAACAAGATAATGTTAATTACAATTCCAAACTCTGGGATAGGTCTATGACTGTGACTAACCCAAACAAGTCCAACTATTATCCAACAAATAACAAAAACCAAAACAAAATCATAAACCAATTCATGCATCCCATATGAAATGAGTTCCAATCTAAATATATATAATCTAAAATGTAATAGTATAGAACAATCATAATACAGTCAAACGGTATTAGCCTCAATATTAATGCCAATACTAAGGCTGACATCACTGCCGACACCGCCCATATCGATCCATAGTAGTTCCACAAATCCTCTAACCAAAAGTAAAACAATATCCAATTGGGACATGCCCCCAACCATAGCAAAAATCAATGTCTATAAGATGGCTAAAGTATGTAAAGACATCCATGACATGAAATGGAGCCTTCCGGAATATGGAAGCTTACCACTTCAATCCAACCGAGCTGATCTCCAATTTGATTACTAAGCAGGAACAGTAAAATCGCCGATTCTTGCATCGCGTGGGGATACAGCCGCCCAAAGACAGATTAGTGGGTTAATGCTAGCATGCATTCAGGATAAGGATAAAATAATGCCAACCTTTAAAACCAAGTAAATCAACCACATGCATTCACAACCATACACACACACACATATATAACCATGTTGGAAAAGGGAACCAGGTTTAGTATGCATTTAAAACTATTAACCTGGGTATGCATAGCTTAACCATCCTAGATCAACCCATAGGCTATATGGGTCCAGTGTAACCCTCTGAACGGGCCCCAATGCGTGTAGCCATATGAACCAGAGATACCATAGGAGTAGGGGATTCCCGAGTATCCTTCTCTCTCCATGATACATATGTACAAATGTACTTGGGGGATTCTCGTATACCCCATAAGTATCATAGATGGTCGCCATGACCAATCCTCATGTTGCCAAACATGAGTTTTCAGTGTCCGTCCACTAGACTCACACCTTCACAGTTAACTATCACACCCCGCTATTATTGCCCAATTAAAACCATGACCGCTTAATAAAACCACCATACACTTATTATTAACTAAGGCTATAAGTAGTGGTATCGTCATACCGACTATAGCTTGCAAACAGTGTCCTTAGATAACCTTTTTATAGAAGAAGGGATTCCCATGTACCCATGGATTACATTATTAAATTGACTTGGGGGAATCCCATGTACCCCACAAGTGATCACTATTATGCTTGCTTGGGCAATTCCCTTGTCCCCCATAAGGTTTTCTGATAACTCTCAAATTACACTCTTGAATGGGTGTAAGCTATCGTTGTCAGTATAATAATCCAACTTAGGTCGGGGTTGAATCCACAAGGAGTAAAAGCATGGAATTCAAAACTCAAGAGTATTGATAGTCTACTAAAAGATGACCCGTAGTGTGACTAAAACAAATATAAATGTAAAATGGGGAATTTCGTTTGAACGTGTTTATAAATGACAAATACTTCAATTTTAGTGCACTATCTTGACGTTGAAAAATGCTAAGAGTGAATTCAATTGAGAATAGGCCTTGGGGTTATGCAATTCTATGTGTGGGTTCATGCATGGGTGCTTGGGCATTTATTCAACTTTTAGATAACAATTATGGGTAGGCTAGATGTCAATGTATTAGTATCAATCTTTCAATTACAACACCATATTTCACAAATGGGTTCTATTGAACACCTCATAAGTGTGACAATTTTCCACATCTATTGCCTCAATTGACATCTTTACGTCTAAGAGATATCATTAAATGAAATGAATCAAGTCATTGGTTGCATTTATTCCTCACCTATGTCCCCTCTTTCAAGAATGACATGGGTTCTAGGGTGGTTGGGGTTTGCAACCCCCAACTCTTAGTTAATTCATGAAATAAATTCAACACCAATCACAACAAACTAATTAGAAAAATAACTAGCTAAAACCCATGCACTACCACAACCTAAGCAAGTATAACCCCAAGATTTAGAATTAGCTACTCATAGATAAAAGGGATAAGAATATACCAATGTTATCATTGACTTCATCCATGAGAAATAGAGACAATGTAGTTCCACACTTGGGGTTTCAATAATTCTTCAATGTAAAATCACTAACATATATTTTTCATTCAAGCTTAGTACAAAATTCTTCTAAGAAGAAAAGATAGATGCAAAGTTGAGAGGAGAGAGGCTAAGATGCTAAGTTCAAAAGATGAAGGCTAGGTCTTCAAAAATGAGCTAAAGCCCTCTTTTTTAAACTCCACTCTACATTTGATGAAAATTACAAAACTGCCACCTTATTCTTGATCTGCTTGAGCGGATCCAAAGTGGATGCAGAGCAGATTGAGAGCAGATAGCTAGCAGCTTCAAAGCATATGTGAAGCGAATGATTCTTTTCCTTTACATTTGGCCTCTTGATGACTTGAATGACTTGCCCATCTTCAATTTTTACTTTTACCTACATAAATAAGCATTAAGTAAGAGAGTATCATCAAATTAATGGAAAAGTATGATAATTTAGGCTTAAAAGGTACTAGAAATTTGTCAAATTGATGACTTATCACTTTCAATTAGACCAACCATAACCACCAAGACATTACCATTTAATCATCCCAAACCATTTAAACCATCTAGGGCTCAATTACCAAGTTATATCATGCAATAGTTCAATGAAAGTCCAATGATTTAACCAAAAACATTCTCCTAGGCATTTTATCAAACATCCTGGGGGCATAGTATTTCCAAAGCCAAAACCAAGTACCAATTAACCAATTCTATGCAACCTAATATTTAAACCACTATAATAATATGAAAACCATAAGTAAAAGACATGGAAAAACCATAACCAACCATTATAACCAAAAACCCCAACATGTATTTGAAAATCCAAAACCATACAACATTTATGCCATGAAAAAAATTCATAAAACATGCCTTTAGTTGAAACTAACAATGAGAGAGGAGTAACATGCCTTAGATTAAGAAGATGATGGAGAGAAATCACCCTTGTAAGCCCCAAATTATTCCTATTGGTGAAACTCTAGCCTTCCTTGACCCAAGAGCCTTTGAGAGAATTTGATAGAGTTTCTAAGTGTTTAAGATTAGAATTTAGGATAAATAATATCCCAAGAGGGTTATAAGTTGTGGGTCCTCAAGAGGTTAAGAGGGGAAATATCTAGATTACCCTCAACTTAAACTGCATAAAAATCCCGCAGGAGGGTACAACTCTACTATACCATCCGTGCCCTATCATACGAGTGGTACCTACCACTCGTACCCTAGGCATCCCTTGGACCCAACACTGGCCAACATTCACCAAGCCCCAATTGTACCAGAGCATACGACACGTACCCTTAACCCATACCTTAGGCAGAATTAAGAGGGCTTGCCACTGTCCAACTTACGAGTTAGACTATACCACTCATACCCTATCTCACGACTCATGGTGGGCCACTCATACTCAGATCCAAGTTAAGTTATTAAGCTTCAGATTAAGTGAAGAAAAACCCAATCTTATGACCCGTTACCCACTATATGACTCATACCCACCCAAGTTGTACCCATTCCAGAAACTCAACACCCAATACCACCAATACTGGACAACATACAACTGGTCACCTGACTCGTACCCTCACCACATGACTAGTATGGTGAGTTGTATGATGTCCAAAAAGTTAATAACCCAGGAAATTTTCTAAGGACCGAAATTGAGAGTGCTTTAGTCATCTCCACTAGGATTATTCATCCCTAAATGACTGAGAAGGCAGTACAAACATGAGTTACACCCCAACATAACCATTCCATCCTTTAACTAAGTTAGAAAACAAAGATGTGATCAAGAACACATACCTTCCGCATGAATATCCAGAGCAGAAAACAAATGCGGATATTTGGACTTCATGTCCTCTTCCGCTTCCCAAGTAGTTTTTTCCACCTTGTGGTTCCGCCATAGAACCTTAATCGAAGCTACATCCTTAGTTCGTGATACGCCCAAATTACAACTCTCATTAGAAAGCATAAGCGGTATCTGTCAACTATAGAACCCAACTAGGTTGGGTGTCGAATCCCACAGGGAATACTAAGCTTACTAAGCATTATAATTGTTACTGGATTGTTGATCAGAGGTTCCTGAATAAGGGGGGTTTTGATTTGTAACTTATAAAGAAATTAATTGTAACAAGAGTATTCCAATGAATGATTCTCTTTGCAATTAGTAATTTAATGAGATTAAACAAACCAGGGCTATGGTTACCAAAATGCTAGCACAACTAGGGTTGTGAATCACTTAAGAGTTTCAATTAGCAAATTCAATTGCAAGAAGGGTTGAATCCTATTCTTTATGCCTTAGTTTCTCAACCTAAGTGGATAGATTATCCTCTAATTCTCTCAAACTCAAAGGATACATTGTTCTTTCAACCATTTTCTTATGTAAGCTAATCCTGTTAGGGCATTTGCCATTAATCCAAAGGTTAAAGCCCTTAGAATTCATGTAAACACTTCTTTTTTTCCCAACAAACACTTTCCTTTCAGACAAGTAATGCTCTTGGGCTCACTTTTCAAGTTTGCAACCAAGAAAAGCTACTAAATTGAAGAAAGGTTCATACAATATCAGTTATTCATGAAACTCAATTTGATTCACAACCCATAGATTTTTTCACATTAAGGATCCCATAACCCTAGTTATGGGAACTTAGCCACAAAATTCCATAAAAGAAGAAGAAATAATTCTTGTATTATTCATAAATAGATTTAGAATTCACTTACAATAATCTCAAGAATCAGTTCTTGAATCTTCAATAAATAATTAAATGATTAACTTCCCCAAAGATATACTTCAATCCCCAAAGTACTAGGTTACAACAAGTTTTTATGAAAACTTGTAAAAGATAAAAAAGCTGCCTCACTAACCCTAAAATTTAGTATTTATATGTTTCCAGGTAAAAAGGAATTTAAAATTTAAAATAAAAAAAACTGTGTCCAAGTCGACGGCCAAAGTGGTGGTCCGTCAAAAGTTTAACGGTCCACTATTTGGTCCGTCACTGAGTCCTTCAGAAGAGTGGTTTCTGGATAAAGCCCGATGGTACACCTGGTGGTCCATCGTAAGACTGACGGTTCATTATTTGGTCCGTCACTAAGTCCTTCAGAAGAGTGGTTTCTGGATAAAGCTTGATGGTACACCTGGTGGTCCATCGCAAGACTGACGGTCCACCATTTGGTCCGTCACTGAGTCCCTCGGGAGGCCATATTCTGGATAAAGCCTGACGGTACACCTGGTGATCCGTC
>NW_025879169.1:0-1504 GCF_002878395.1 Capsicum annuum
TCAATTAATCTTGTGCAACTTCAACCTTTGGCAACAAATAGTTTTGAATTCTTGCCCGTTTCTTTTTAAGTTTCAACCGTCAGTCGACGTGACAACATTCTCCGGCGATAACAACTTCGAGTTCTTCATCATTTTTTTTATTTTCACGAGTAAAAAATCAGGGCTTTTAAGTTATGACGAAAATGAGGAACTTGATTTGTTGGTGTTTGCTATTTTTTTATATTTTTTGTTATTTTTTTTAATGTCTGTTATTTTTTAGTTGATTTTCTCATCTGGATGTATCTGCTACTGCTGTTTTTTAATAATGGATAAAACATATAACGTGAACCAACAGATGAGTATTTGTTGCAATATATATGACTAATCTGTTGCGACATATATGACTAATATGTTGCACAAATTAGTAATCTGTTGCAATATATATGACTAATCTGTTGCGCAGATTAGTAATATGTTGCAACATATATGACAAATCTTTTACAACATATATGACTAATCTGTTGCAACATATATGACTAATTTGTTGCAACAAATGAGTAATTTATTGCAACAAATGAGTAATCTATTGGATTCATTTTATAGTGTTGTAATATGAATTCAACATATGGGTCATCTGTTGTAATAGATTAGTCATATATTGCAACAGATTATTCACTTGTTGCAATAGATGACTCATATGTTGGATTCATGTTGTAGGTTCTATCCATTGTAGCAGTAGCAGATATACCAAATAAGAAATTTAATAAAAATTATAATTTTACTTACAAAATAAGCTATGAAGTAATGTTCAGGTGATATACGAACAAAATTTGACCTAAAAATTTTTTAAAAAATTTCAACAGGGGCACAATGAAAAAGTATAACACATGAAAATTTTCATGAAACAAGTAAAGAAGACCAAAATAATATACCATACATCAAATGCAAAAGGATTAAGGGGACAAACATTTGAGTTCTCCTAAAAACGTTTAAGTTCCCTAATATTTTAATTGCTTTCTAATAGTTGACCCATCTGTTACAACAGACTTTCTATCTGTTTGATAATTTCAAACAGATGAATCATCTGATGCAACATGTTAGTTATCTGTTGATTCAAATTAAGCAATTATTAGTAATAACTAAATTAATTTAGCTAAAATTAAAGACGCATCTACGACAATGGGACAAACATTTGTGTTCTCCTAAAAATATTTAAGTTCCCTAGTATTTTAATTATTTTTCAACAGATTATCCATTTGTTGCAACAAGTTAGTCATCTATTGCAACAGATGTTTATAACAGGTTAGTCATCTATTGCAACAGATGTTTATAACAGGTTAATAATAACAAAATTAATTTAATTAAAATTGAAGATAAGTCTTTAATACAAGACCTTAGACAGGGGCACAAATGTTTGAGTTCTCCTTAAAATATTTGAGTTTGAGTATTTTAAATTATTTTTCAACACATAGAACTCGAAATCAAAATGAGCCACGGAATTTAAAAAGTGATCAAAATAGGCCAC
>NW_025879170.1:0-1990 GCF_002878395.1 Capsicum annuum
AATAATAATAATAATAATAATAATAATAATAATAATAATAATAATAAAATAGTAGTACGTATATATATACACTAATAGTAGTAAAAGCAGTAGTAGTTATATATTATATTTTAATACATTTGATCAAATTTTAAATGAAAGATAAAATATAATAATAATAATAATAACAATAACAACAACAACAACAACAACAACAACAACAACAACAACAACAACAACAACAATAATAATAATAATAATAATAATCTCATTGGTTTCTAATTATTATCTCAGTTCAAATATATACGTTATTAGGTAAATATATATCACATTTAAAAAAATAAGGATAAAATAGAATAATAACAAACTAACCCTTTTTTAACAAATTAATATGATATTTGAAATTTGAATTTTGAATGAAATTTGAATTGGAATTGGATTCTACGTTCTTAGCCTCTTTTATATATACTCCTACATCATAAGTTTTATTGGTGAATTTGTTTACTACATTCTTTAAAATTTTTATTTTAAAAGTTATTTTTGATTTAACATTCTTCTTTTTTATATGCAGGAAGGATATGATTTCTTCATCTTCAACTTTCTCAGTTATTGTAAACGAAAAGGAACAAGTCTACATTCATTCGCCTCTTACTTCAAATGGTAACACATTTTAAGAAGATAAGGAGAAAAAAAAATCGATAATAATTGAAACTTTGGTAAGCAAAGGATTTACATGTAAACGGACTTTGAATTAATACAATTTTTATTGTTTAATTTATGAAGAAGTCTTCTTGAGAGTTTATTCTAATTTTTAATGTTAATTTTGTTGTTGTTGTTGACTTGCAGAAGAGACAAAGAATATCGAAAGAAAGAAAATAAAAGATAAGTGCAAAGTAGAGTTTTCAGTTTTATTGGTATAGTTGGCAAGCTTAAATTTTCAAAATTTCTATTTGATATTCTTCTTCTTCTTTCTTTTAAATATTGTTTTATTTCACAATTTTTCTATATTTAATTCAACTGTATGCAATTTATGATTGTCTGATTTTATCTCAGACAATCGTAAAATTGGAACATGACATTCCATAATGAAAAGTTTAGAAAAAATAGTTTAATATTATCCGCGCATCGTGCGGGTACGTATACTAGTATTAAATTAAAGATGAAACTATACTAATAATAAAAAAATTATAGTTTCAATAAAACGTTATTAAATTAATGTTATTAAGGTAGTAGTAATATATTAAATTAACGTTATCAAATTAACGTAATTAAAATATTATTAAATTAACGATATTAAAACGTTATTAAATTAACGCAAGGGGCGGGCTTACGTGATTGCATGGGGTTCACCCGAACCCCCTCAGTAAAAAAAATTACGTTGTATACATATAAGGTAGAAAATGTATATTTATGTACGTATATTAATGTTGATAATAATAATAATAATAATAATTATAATAATAATAATAATAATAATAATAATAATAATAATAATAATAATAAAACTTTTCTTAATTAAAAAAAAGTTAGGCATTGCTGCTATAAAAATAAATAAAATAATAATAATAATAATACTAATAATAATAATAATAATAATAATTAAAACGATCTCGTTTTAACACAAAAAGCAAAACTTTGACAGTGCACAAATATGACCTTTAACTATTCAAAACTGCACAAATATAACCTCTCTCTAAGTCAGCCCTTTTAACGACGTGGCATCGTGTGATTGGATTACCTTTCCACGTAGGCGCGAGTGAGACTCACGCATGGGGTTGCAAAATCGGAGGTCATATTTGTCCAGGTTTTGAATAGTTAAAGGTCCTATTTGTGCACTATCAAAGTTTAAGGTCAAAGTTATAATTTGATGTGAAGTTTAGGGTCATATTTATGTATTATCTCTAAATTTTGCCTTCTAAACTATGTGGGAACAGATTGTACACGTTATTAAAAGATTTGCATAGATGTTAACGAGTATCTGTTTTGAAGTTCGACTAATTCGTAGTCGTGT
>NW_025879171.1:0-8150 GCF_002878395.1 Capsicum annuum
TACAAGTCCTTGGGAATTTCTCAGTAATCAAAAAAGGAAAAAAAAAAGAAAGAGAAAGCTTAAAGCTATCAATACATCTATGAATTTATCACCCATTAGTATGAGAATATTCAAATAAGCAGAACCATTAGAATTTATCTCATCTTTTATGGACATTTTTTCGTAGGATAACTTACCAATGAGAGTCAAAAGAGAGTTGTGAGTTGAAGATAAGTTGCTTACTCTAGGGAAATGCATGCGTGTAATCAATATCTAAACTCTTGTGGAAATATATATCCTATAAGAAAACCATGTTAAGTATGAGAACTGATATATAGATATTGCAACTTCTTGCCCAACACGTGAACTAATGCAAGCCCTAGATTTCATTACATATTTCCAAATCCAACTGTGTTTAGCTCATTGTTGTGTTTATAGGGGAAACATCAAGATAGGATGGCAGGAGGTAAAGAAGAGTATAGCATTCTTTTACTCCCTCGTGTCAACATATACCCAGGTGCAAAATCCTTTTTTGTTTGCTAGTTTCTGTTGATATCTGATATCTTCTTATACGTTATTTGGATACAACAATTTTAATAGTATGACCTTACAAGCTATGTTGAAATGCAGGAAATATACTACTCAACCAAAAGACAACAGTTCTTGATCGATCAAGGTTATAGCTTTAAGGTACTATCTCTCGGCACCTTAAAGAGGAATAAAAGTGCTTATTGAATCACCACTGAATAAACACCCAAGTGACCAAAAACCAAATCCTTGGAACCTTAAGAACTACACGGGTTACTTGCTAGTCGATAACAAAAGGTATCCAATAGGAGAATGATATAGCTAATTAAATATAAAGGTATAATAGAGTAGAATATAAATATAAGTCTTATGTTGGTATTTTTAGCCCTGGGATCAACCCACACATCCGGTTTCGACTCATTCATTTTTTTCAGCAGATGTGTTCGTCTAAAGACTTCAAGTCGAGTCTGTTCGCGACCCAAGTCCTTTTCCTACTAACAAAAAGGTAAATAAGCACAATCAAGTAATATTTAATGAACTTTATATAAACACATAAAGTAAAACCTAAGGTTACTACATACCATTTCTCAAACTATGACCCCAACACTCTTCGCACCTCCGGTGTGCAATGAGCCACCTTTTAGACTGGCTCTAGCTTTCTTATTTTTCTCAGAGATTGTCTTATATTCAAAAGATTCCAATAGATACACAAGTCATCATATACGGTTTTGAGAAGCCATTGTGAAACATTGCCTGTACGTCAAACACGTTCAAGCCAATTGCGTAGCTTTGCACCAGTATTCCTCTAAACAATAATGGATATAACTCTATTATGTTTTTTCAACCAAGTACACATTGTCTGAAAATCAAGTGAGTAGTGTTATATGATATATATATATATACACACACACAAGCATATAGAAATATATATTACTATTAAAGTTGACCAAATAATGATTAAATCTAGTATACCTTGAACTCTTCAAACATGGCTTATCTATGGTCTTCTGGAATCTCCGATCAACTGTGCCAAGGTTGTGAAAAAAGCCTCCTAACGCTCTCCCTTACTGCCTTATTAACTTATTTTGATGCGGGATGCCACCTGTACAAGAACAAAATAATTATGTAAAGTACTTAGCACTTATATTGTTGCTGCTGTTGTTGTCTAGTGAACAAATCCTCCTCTAATTTAACTGTTTACAAAATAAATATGTAAGCATGAATATTTTATTAATGAAAAATAAACTTATGAATTAAAAATAAACTTACGTAGATCCATCAGGTTCGATGAAGACTCTACCAAGCCTGTCCTTATCTCCAGGAATTAGACCAATCAAATGTGCATCAGTATCATCTACTATAGGTGGAGGTGGAGGTGCAGATCAAGATGCGGATGCTACCCCTAGGAGTACCCAAGGTTCATTAACTGGGGGAGTAGATGTCTAGGCATCAGAGTCAGAGTTGTCTCTCAGCTGCAATCCTGAGAGGTGGGGGGATGAACCATGGGGGGATGGATTACCAGATGATAATATCAAAGTCCCTATATTTGTAGGAGGCCTGAGAGTATGTGGAGCGTAAGAAGTGCACACCTGTCGCTGCTTTCTAGGACCATGATAATCTATAGGATTACCAGTGCCAAATGGGACATAAGACCTCCCTGATGAAGAGGTGTGCATCTGTGGCTGTGAAGAAAGTCGACCAGGAATATCATCAGGATTTATAGGTGTCCTAGATTTGTTTTTAGCAATTGACTTCGAATTCTTATCAGGACGAGACTGATCACCACTACTACCGGATGTCATCTGCATGCAAGTTTATACTAAAACATATAAAAATCAATTTGTATTCTACCAGTAATGCTTGCATCCTATAAATATAACTTTTCAGAAACTTACATACAAGTAACTAAAAGGTAATTACATGTACAACAACTAGTACTTGAACAAGTAGTAATATTGGACATCTTGAACTCTCAAACTCCCAAAGTTGCTTTATTTTTTTTTTCTAATTTATATAACTTTGTTATTTTAGAAGAGTGATAAGGTGGGGACTTGGTTCAATCTGATCCAATTAGAAAAATCATTCATACTATAGTCTTATCAATATCACTTTAAGTTCAATAACCAAACTTACTTTTCTCCATTTAGTGGCCTTTCTGATTTAAGTAATAATGACATGTACCTAAAAACTACATTTAATTTCTGTTAGACAGTGTTTTATAGGCCAGGGAATGTTACAGGTTAGTTAGTGGATACACTTTCGATACGTACTTGTCCGAGCAAAGCAAAGATCTATTTAATGAGTCCAGTAATGGACTGCTGGAAAATCCACCCTGCAGAGAAACAAGCCAAAACAACAGATTAAGAGTTGTGTCCCTTCATAAGATGATCAAATAAAGGAATAATCCTTGTGAAGAACAAAATATAAACAGAAATCTAAAAGTTTACCCTCTTAGTATCCAAGTGTGAACTTGGAAGCAACTTTAATATTTCTTCAATAGGACGCCTGAATATAAAATTATACCGATGTCATAAATAGTGGACTGAGATTAAGATTTTTCACACTATGTTCCAAATAACATTTGCTGAGATAGTGGAGTTAGCCACCCACATAATGGTGGATAGTGGAGGAAGGAAATCAATTAATGAAACAGTTGTAATATTTCTAACAGAAAAAAGAGAAATTAATGAACTTTTCTTGCAAGGACTTAATTCCATGACTGCTTCTCAACGTAATGAAGCCCAACTCTAGAATTACATAGAATAGAAGTATCTTATTCCAGTGAATCTAAAGCATCCAGATTCATAAAAAATAACCAATTATTTGAATACTAAGAGGTGCATACCCAGAGAAGACATAGGTATAGTTTGGATCAGATTGGACTATAGTTTGTGACTATAATCTTTATTCAACCTTTGTCGTTTACCCACTCGCTGAAACATTATATTAGCAACCCTTATTTTTTTTCCCACATATTGAAATAACAAAATTGTTTTAAATTTGGCTGTGTATTATCATACCAACTGATGATGGTTGGCAATGATGATACACCCCTGCTTCCTTATAGTTCAATGCAAATGTAGCCAACAAAATCATCCAAATACCACACAAGCACACACTATTTTTCTATGGATATAATCCAGCAAATATTAGAACATGTTTTATTTCTTTGAACAGGTAGTTCTGATTCAGCAAATGGATTAAAAGCTACTACTGTAAGGTTTAGGAAAAAAATCAAAAATCTGGTATTTAAAGAATGATTATCACCTGTATACCCATTTTTTGCATTTATTTACCTGCAATATATAACTCTATAGCTGACAGCTAGTATACAACAACAATCTAGTAGTAAAAACTATAGAGAACATTAATTAAAGTTGTAACTAACAGATGCATGAAAACAGAGAAAGCAATAAACAGAGAAACAAAGAAAGCAACATGTACACCAGTAAGTGGAACTTCCTCAGATATTCAAGTAACAAATAGAGAAAGCAGCATGTACACCAGTAAACAGAGTTTAGGCTAAAAAGATAACTAGTACAAACAAGTAATCTCAAAAAACTCTAACCAACAAAATACAATACACTAACTAGTGGTAATAAAACACAAACTAGCTAATCTATATTCTCTCAATCTTCCTCATCGCTTGTTTCATTTCTATCATTCTCCCATTCTTCCTCATCTGTTGTTTCATTTTCATGATCCCATTCGTTCTCCCAAAATGATTCATTTCCCTCATCTATTTCTTCCATTGTATTTGCGATGTCAATGATCTCATCATCAGAAACTTTTTCTAATATACGTTGAGGATGTTCTAGATTGTTTTCCAACTCATCATCCACTATCTGATCAACAACTGTGACTTCGTTCTAGTATGCCACATCTTACACATTCTCAATCTCAATTCTCCCCACAGGTTTAGTCTTTATAAACACCCACCAATTTACTTTATCTCACAATGGATATATAGCATAATATACCTGCCTGGCATTTTGTGCAATAATAAAGGGATCATAACATTATATTGCCTCGTGTGCTTAACTTCAATTATATTATGCTGTTGATTCACCCTGGTACCTCTATGTGATGGATCAAACCACTTGCACCAAAATAGAATTATCTTCTTTGTTCGTCAACCAGGGTACCTGACTTCTAATATCTCTTGTATGACACCAAAATATTCAACGATTTGACCATTACCGTCAATATCACCTTCAACACACACGCCGCTATTATTATTTTTCTTATACTTAGAAACTTTCTCGGTTTGAAACTTGAAACCATTCACACAATATTTATCCATTGTCCGAATTTGAGTTGCAGGACCAAATATAATATCTCTCACTAATGGCAAATGTTCGACAGTACTATGTTCATCCAAAACCTACATATCGTTAAATCAAAATACAAATTTTATTAAATGACCTATATATAATTTTAGTAAATGCACATGTGATCTATCATACTTACTTATTCTTCCAGCCAATTGTAAAACCTCGTATATACAGCATCATTAACCCATTTGCCAATGATTAAACTGTCAAGTATACATCAATAAGATTTTTTTATTATTGAAGTACCCTAAACAAATTAATATAATTCGATAACATCATTAACACTTACTCAAGATATGGTTGAATCTCTGGACAATTGAGCAAAACATGTGTCACAATAGATTTTCTTTCCATCCCAGTGAGGGCTCGCGTACAATCACTTTTAGATCCTCTGCCTAAATTGTTAAAAATTGATATAGGTGGAAACATAGGATCATCATCACCTTCATCATTACGATTGGACCTATTTCTTTTGCATGGTACTTCATCCCCAAAGTAGTAAGAACAAAAACAAGCAGTTTCTTTTACAAGATAAGCTTCACAAATCGATCCTTCTATCTTTCCCCTTTGCTTAATCGTTTGTTTACACTAGCCAATTTTCCTACATAATTTTATCTTAGGTAGATAAAAGTAATTCTTTTAAGAAAATGATGGAATTAAATTAAAAAAATTTATCTCTCTCCTGAATACATCCACCTCATTTGAATTGGTCCTCCAAGACGTGCCTCTTCTACGAGGTGAATTGGAAGATGCTCCATCACATCAAAAAAGCCACATGGAAAGATCTTCTCCAACTTAGTAGTGATGACAGGAATATTCTGCTCCATTCTGTCCAAGCTACTCTCCAACAACTTTCTCAAACATAAATCTTTGAAGAATAAACTTATCTCTGTGATTGGTTTCCATATCCTCTCAGGAAGGTGGCTAAATGCGATAGAAATCAAGGTCTCCATAAAAACGTGACAATTATGGCTTTTCATACCAATTAACTTCCCTTCTTCCATATCCGTTCGTTTTCCTAAATTCGAAGCATACCCCTTAGGCATCCTCAAATTCTTAACCCACTCACATATTTTCCATTTATCATCTAATGTGAATAAAAAACTGGCCTTGGGCTTAAACAATTTACCATTTTCTTTTTCCTTCAACCACAATTCTTTTCTCTTACAATACTTCTTTAAATCCATTCTAGCTTTTGAATTATCTTTTTTCTTGCCCTTAACATCCATGGCTGTGTTGAATAAATTATCAAAATAATATTTTTCAATGTGGGTCGGATCAAGATTATTTCTTAGTTTATTGTCACCCCCAATATGGCAACTCCCAAAATATGCTTTGTTTGGTTTAATTATGTTCAACACCATATCCAGGAAGTCTAGAAGGTGGACTAACTGTAACTTTAGGAAAATTACAAACTCTCTCCCAAATCTGATGCCCTGACAGTAATGGAGGTGGCGGATCATTCTCAATCTTATTCTTTATGAACGCATTTTTCATCCTTCTAAACTCGTGGTCCATTGGTAAGAACTGGCGGTAACAATCAAACCAAGAATTTTTTTCGACCATTCTTTAAAGTGAATACTTTGCTATTTTCCATGAAATATGGGCAAGCTAACTTTCTAGTAGTCATCCAACCAGACAACATCCTATATGCAGGAAAATTGCTAATAGTCCACATTAAATTGGCACGCATGACAAAATTTTGCTTAGCTGATATATCATATGTCACTACACCTTCATGCCATAATTGTAGTAATTCATCTATCAATGGCTGGAGATACACATCTTTCAAACTTTTTGGATTGCGGGGACCTGGAATAATACAACTTAGAAATATGTAGGGACTTGTCATGCACATTTCAAGTGGAAGATTATATGGAGTAATAAATACAGGCCAACAAGAATAAAGTGTGCCAGAATTAGAGAATGGTGTGAAACCATCTGCACACAACCCCAATCTAACATTTCTTGGCTCACTAGCAAAATTAGGATAAGTTCTATCGAAGTTCTTCCAATCTTCTACATCTGATAGATGAGACAAGACACCTGGTGTCCTTCTATTTTCATGGTGCCATTTCATGTGTGGGGAAGAACTCATTGAAGCATACAACCTCTTTAACGTAGGTATAGGAGGTAAATAGTACATTGCCTTAATAGAAACCATCTTTCCAATGGGAGTCCGCTTATAATGAGCATGTCCACAAAACTTACAATTTTCTAATTCATCAGCATTCTTATAGAACAACATACAACCATTTATACAACAATGGATTCTATTATATGACAATCCCAACTTGGAAACCAATTTCTTTGCTTGATAAAAATTCTGAGATATGTTCAACTCTGGATTTACTAGTTCACCCTAAAGACCAACCATAGAGTCCATAGCAGCTTGAGCAACATTCCAATCAGATTTGATGCTCAGTAATCTAACTGCAATATATAAAGCAGAATGCGGACTCCCTTCACATTATGGGTGACTAGCCTCTTCTAATTGTTGATAGAAACCTCCTGCTTCTTCATTAGGATCTTCTTTTAAATTCTGTTCGAGTTCCATCCCATCCCCAATACCAAAAACATCATTGACCATTTCATGAATCCTATCCTCGTGTTGTACTCTATCGTGTTGCACCCTATGTTGAACTCTAGCATATTGAATCCTAGCATGTCGACCATGTACAAACATGTCATATTCATGCATAGGCAATGAATTATAAAATATACCATTCAAACCATCTCTTTCTCTGTGATCGACCCACACAAAGTATCTTGGCTTAAATCCATTATGATAGAGATGAGTCATAACTATATCTGGTTGAAAAAATTTCAAGCACCTACATGAACTACAAGGAAACCTAACCACTCCATTTTTTTTGGAATAGATCTAGTGACATCGCATGATCGATAAAACCTCTAACACCATTAAGATATTGGGGTTTTAAACCGCCAACATTTCCATAATCCATATCATACATCCATAGACGATGATCCATCTACAAAAATATAGATATTCAATAATATGTAACTTTACATTAAAATATATAAAAATCAAGTCATTAGTTCATATATCAAGTGAATACACTTAAATCATTTTCAAGTAGCTAGACTTAAGCTTTTTCAAGTCATTAACTTCACATTTGAAGTAGCAACACTTAGGCATTTTCAAGTCACAAGTTCACAATTGTAGTAACTACACTTGAGAATTTTCAAGTCATTAACTTCACATTTCAAGTAGCTACACTTAACCATTTTCAAGTCACAAGTTCACAATTTGTAGTAACTAGAATTGAGCATGTTCAAGTCATTAAC
>NW_025879172.1:0-8256 GCF_002878395.1 Capsicum annuum
GCATAACATACTGCCAAGGCTAACATCTTTAAGGGCATTATCATTGTCAGGCTATGAGTTTGTGGAGTTTCCGGATGCTTTGTTTATCAAATTAAAGCTCCTCAGATTTTTGGACCTTTCTTGGACAAAGATTAAAATGTTGCCCGATTCTATCTGTGCATTGTATAACTTCGAGACACTTCTCCTGTCATATTGTAGATATCTTGAGGAGTTACCACTGCAGATGGAAAAGCTAATCAACTTGCGGCACCTTGACATAAGCGACACTTCTCGCTTGAAGATGCCGCTACATCTGAGCAAGTTGAAAAGCCTCCAAGTGCTAGTTGGAGCCAAGTTTTTTCTAGGTGGTTTGAGAATGGAAGATTTGGGTCAACTGCGTAACTTGTTTGGATCTCTGTCAGTTTTAGAGTTGGAAAATGTGATTGATAGAAGGGAAGCTCAGAAGGCGAAGATGAGGGATAAGAATAGTGTTGAGAAGTTATCGTTGGAGTGGAGCGGAAGTGATGCGGACAATGCACAAACCGAAAGAGACATACTTGATGAGCTACGTCCACACACAAAAATAAAAGAATTCGAAATCTCTGGATATAGAGGGACACAATTTCCAAATTGGCTAGCTGATCATTCATTTCTTAATCTGCTAGTACAATTGTCTCTTAGCAACTGCAAGGACTGTTTTTCCTTGCCAGCACTAGGACAACTTCCTCGTTTGAAATTCCTTTCCATTAGAGTGATGCATCGAATATTAGAGGTGACGGAAGAATTCTATGGTTGTCCGTCCTCCAAAAAGCCTTTTAACTCTCTTGAGAAGCTTGAATTTGTAGAGATTCCTGAGTGGAAGCAGTGGCACGTACTAGGGAACGGAGATTCCTGCACTTCAGGACCTTTCCATTAAAGATTGCCCCAAGTTGATGGGGAAGTTGCCTGAAAATCTTTGTTCTCTGACAGAATTGAGAATTTCAAGATGTCCTGAACTCAATTTGGAGACACCCATCCAACTTTCAAGTCTAAAAAGGTTTGAAGTTGATGGTTCTCCTAAGGCTGGAGTTCTCTTTGATGAAGCTGAACTGTTTACATCCCAACTTGAGGGAATGAAGCAGATTGAGAAATTATATATTAGGAATTGCAACTCTCTTGCCCCCTTGCCTACTAGCACTCTGCCGAGTACCTTGAAGGAAATAAGGATACACCGTTGCCAGAAATTGAATTTGGAGGCACCAGATAGTAGTAGGATGATTTCTGACATGTTTCTAGAGGTGTTGGATCTGTATTGATGTGATCGTATATCATCAGCTGAGTTGGTCCAAGAGCACGCACTTTGGAGGTAAGGAGTTGCCAAAACCTTACTAGGTTTTTGATTCCTAATGGGACTGAAAGACTCGATATTAGTTGGTGTGAGAATCTTGAAACACTCAATATTGGATCTTGTGTTGAAATACTTTCGGTCGCATATGGGACCCAGATGATGTCACTGTTTATTTCAGATTGCAAAAATCTGAAGCGGCTGCCAGAAGGTATGCAGGAACTCCTTCCCTCTCTTAAGGAACTACGACTGTGGGATTGTCCAGAAATAGAGTCCTTTCCTGATGGAGGATTGCCCTTCAATTTACAACTCCTTGAGATCAGGGATTGCGAGAAACTGATGAACGGCCGAAAGGAGTGGTGTCTACAGAGACTCCCCTATCTCCGAGAGTTGGAGATCTACCACAATGGCAGTGACAGAGATTGTTGGTGGTGAGAATTGGGAGTTGCCTTGCTCTATTCAAAGGCTTAAAATAGGCCAACTGAAAACATTAAGCAGCCAACTTCTCAAAAGCCTCACCTCTCTTGAATATCTATGGACTCGTAATTTACCTCAAATCCAGTCACTGCTGGAAGAAGGGTTTCCCTCCTCCCTCTCTAAGCTGACCATCTGTAGTTGCCCTAATCTCCAATCACTTCCCGAATCAGCACTGCCCTCCTCCCTCTCTAAGCTGACCATCGAGGGTTGCTCTAATCTCCAATCACTTCCAGTAAAAGGGATGCCCTCTTCCCTCTCTAAACTATCTATTCACCAATGCCCATTGCTCAAACCAGTCCTAGAATTTGACAAGGGGGAGTACTGGTCAAAAATTGCTCATATCCCTAAAATATATATTGATGGAGAAGGCATGTGATGATTAAAACAAATAGCGCTCCGACATATGTAAGTTATTCTTTTCCCACTTACTTCCCATTGCTTGTTTGTTCATTATTTTCCTTTTATAAATCTTTAGGCAGAGCAAAGTGTCTGTCGCCACTCTGAAGCCAATGGATTCTCTAGTGTTTTTGTGAAACCAAATCTTTAGGAAACATATTTCACTCTTATTTTTAAAGAAAGCATGAAACATAATTTATGTCCATAAGTTCTAAAAACTATTTAAAATAACCAAAAGTTACGACACAAAATTTGAACTAGATAATTCATATTTCAAAAATTGTAGTACAATATTTTCTTAAAACTACTAGTAATGAAATTACCAGCTGTTACAATTTGTCAAATTACAACTAGTTATGAAGATCTGTCAATGCAAAATAAATTAATAATAACAACGGTAGTGACTAGCTGTTCTTTAATAATATAATTTTTTTCAAATTCAACAAACAACAAAGGTGATAAAAAAACGAAATCTGGTGTTGGTAGGAATTGAAACAATTTTCACCGGAAAGTTGATAGCTTAGCTTAATGCTAATGAACTAGTAATCTGTTACCATGCTCATATGTGTTTATTGTCTTTGGAGATTCATCTCAGTAGCCATTCATGTATTCTTGTTATGTCTCTCACTATTCATCTTACTTGCATATTAATATTCTTGTGAAGACTTTTTTCTTGTCTATTAACCTATGTTCTCCCTCAAATATTGCAGAATGGAAATTATTCACCGTCATGAAAGCTGTTACATGTAAGTGAACATGTTTTTTCATTTCAGTAGCTTTTTGTTTTTCGTTCAGAGATGAAGATCGTGCTATTGGAAACACTACTTACTGTCTAGATAGCCTGACAGTTATCTTTGAAAACTTCTCCTTGCTTTTTTATTATTGCAGGAGTCGTTCAATCAGTTTGCAGAATCACTAAGAAGTGCACAAATGCTCGAAAAAATGAAATCTCTTCCACAATCAGGTAATTTGCTTAGTCCCTTTTATAAGACTACATCAAAGCTTCGAAAGCAAAGATTTTGAAGCAAAACTTTCATACTCAGTACTTTTAATGTCTAGATAACTTGACAGTTGATTCCATGGAATTCGCCTTTGCTTGCCTATTAGCTTGATTTGGCATTTGATCCATTGTCATTGTAGGAATTGTTCAATCTCGAGCTGCATATATATCGTTAGTGTAATCTACAATAGCTTCCAGAACCATCAGACTGCCCTCTTCCATGTCCGAACTATGTATTTCCAACTGCCTGTTGCTCGAACCATGTCTAGAATTTGAGTAAGGGGATTGCTTGTCATAAACTGCTTATATCTCCTACATCGAGATTGGTCGGGAATACCTGCAATGATTAAAACGATTGGTGCTCGGATAAATGTGAATTATTTCGTTCCTTTTTCTTTTCAGTAGTTTTTTATTTTTCATTTTTCTCTTTGCTTGTATTCTTTTCCATAGTTAAATCTTGTAGAGCAGCATGTAGTGTCTATTGCCACTGTGAAGCCGAGAGAGCATCTTCAGAGTAGCATGAAAAATGACAAATAAAAGGTAATATCTTGCATCTCCGGAAATTTCTTACATTGTGAGAAAAAAATACCTAGTTTAGGATACAGGAGTAAGAACTTTATCTAGGAAAGTTCATAGAAAAATGTCATATTAACAAATTAGAAGCCTTTTTATCATTCACAATACATTGATATGTCAGCCCAGGATGTATAAGTCTTTTGAAATATGAGTCATTTTTTATTTGAAAAAGCTAAAGATAAAATAGTTGTATCGCTGCGAATACGCCTGGCTAGTTCATGCATTACTTGACGTTTCATCAAATGATTCTGGTTTTTTCCCCTTTTCCAGTTACTTGAGAAAGGAGGATGCAGTTTAGAGCTGCACATGTTCACACTTGTGCTTTGATAGCGAGTAGAATCTTATTGTCCTCCGGAAATGAAGAGTCTCTAATAGAATATCCAAGGTACATGTGGAAGAAAATTCTGGTTCCTATATATCAAAATTACGAAAGGTTAATATCTCCTAAACCCCACTTGGTGGGAATATACTGGGTATGTTGCTGTTGTTGTATGAAAGGTTAACATCTGAAAGCATTAAAACAATGAATTACCGGCTTCAACTATTAGCGAGTTTTAAATCTTCCTTTTTTTTCTTGATCAGGATTTTGGTAACAATATGCTCTTAGCTCAATTGGTGAAAGGAAAATCATGCTAGCATTCTCCCTTGAAAGGACAATCACCTCGACTGTGGTCTGCGATCAAACTGTAAGTGAAGAGAAGTGCATCTCTTTTGTGTGGAATTTGACAGTGTTACTATTTGATCAGAATATCTGGACTACATTTTTTTTTTTGTCGGATAACCGTGGTGTCCAGGCCAGCTTTCGCACACCTCGACTAAATCCACGGGATATCTGCCACCTTTCACCAGCAACATATACCAAGTAACTCTGTCCCCAAGGCTAGGACAGATGGGAAGAATCACCTAGTATTTTTTGGTCTCTGCTGAGGTTTGAACCTGGGAAGCCTTGGGTTTATATCTGGACTACAATCTAGACTGAACCTTCGGGTAGACTTGGCAGTATCAACAATCATAGCGCACGGAGTACAGTAGAATTCCTCGGTACGGTCATTCAGGAATCATGTGGCACGACGAAAGGTGTTTCCCTTACTTCTGGAATAGGGGGGATTCCTTGTTATTATGGTGTCAAGACGCTCGAATGTTACAAGCGGAAGCAACTGGTACTTTGATCATTCAATTAACTCCTCTCTGCCAGTCCGTGCTTGCTGTCATGCTGGAAAAAGCAGGGATGTCGGATGGTTATACCTACCATTCGATTTTTCCGATCAATTCTTCACTGCAATCACTTTGATCCATCCAAATTCTGTAAGTTCGAACACCAATTAGGAGTAGTCATTTTCTAGTACCACTTACATGATCCAGTGTTATTAGCTGTCAGAACTGATATGTTGTCCCAATTAAAATAGGTCACTAGTTTACTATAGGTGAAGACGACACTAAGCTCTACGAATTGTAAAGTTTATGCAGCTTGATTTGATCCAGGTAATTCTTTTACTACTGTTGACTATTCAGCATATAGATTTGGCTGTTCAAACATTCAAATTTTCTACCAAATAGAAAATTTCACTTGATTGCACCAACAAATCACAAAGCATTGCCTCTCAAATCAATTAGTAAGTGTTTGTTTTCCTTTCAAGTTATATTAAACCATGATCTTCTTCTCTTCCTTGACAACCATGGTTGAAGTTTCATTTCCAATTGAAAGATGTGAATTTGGTGGTACGTCTGAACAACCACAATATATAATCACTTCAGAAGACGACCATCCAATGTTTTGGGGATCAAGTCGTCTTAGTTATGAATTGACTGCAATACGGTCTCCATTGGTCTCAGTTAAGAGTTCTTATTTAATGAATATGAGTGTAGTTTTGCCTGAATCATATCAAAAGAGACTGTCCTTTTCCACCATTCATTTAATGCTTGCCTCTTTTTGTTATTTTACATTTGTCTGTTTGCATGAAGCTTCATCGCAATAGAAATTCTTGAAGTTTCCTCGGGCAAGGAAGAGGTGCTTCGGGGTAATGATTGTATCCAATCAGCGTCGATAAAGGTCTTCCTTCATCCCTCTTCATTCTGGCAATCATTAATTTCACTATCTCTGAATCATGTATGTACGACATCCATTGGTTGAACCATGTGTAAGGATTGTTGATAAACTCATCTAAGGATGAAGTTCATGCTTACACTTCGGATAACCTGCCAGTTATTTTAAAAAATTTCTCCTTGCTTGTTTATTAGCTAGTTTCAGTTTGTTGTTATCATTGCAGGAGTTGTCCAATCAATTTGCGGAATCATTTGGAAGGGCATGAAGTCTTGGAAAAATAAAATCTCTATTGCACAATGAGGTATATTTTGCTTATTCCTTGTAAGAAAACTCCAGCAAGCTTGGAAAGAAAAAAAGAATACCAATAGACATTTCATTACGTGTCTAGAGAAATCATTCATGCTTAGCTAAAGACACATGGGTTGGTCCAGTAATTGTAATACCTAAAATGGCTAAAAGCTCTAATATTTTTATTTTTTTTTTAATTTGCTTTCAGTTTGGTTTTCTTTGAGTAAGGAGGCTGTGATTTCCAAGTCGTACAACCATCTATTTTGGCTTGCTTGAGATATATGAAGCATGATTTGCTGCAAATGGAACATACAGCTTGTATTGTTGGCTTCTAGTTGATTAGGCTTGTACGACTTTAAAATGTGTCACAAAGGTCTAAGGCTCGCTTCTTTATATACTAACAATCAACGTCTCTCATGTGTTTTGTCGATGTGACATTTGTCTAGGATTTGACAATGGATTTCTTGTTACTCTGAATATGTCTGAGCCAATGAAAATCAAAAGATGACATGATTATGATTGGTTCTCCAGTATTGAGAAATCTGAATTTGAGCTACGTGTATTTGCTTATCATGTGTTTTAAGATAGTATAATCACTTTCTAATTTCTATGCTCACTGTGAAAAAAAAAATTAGGATCTAGTTACAAAGTTTATTACTAATTTATTGTTATATAGTTTGTAACTAACAAGATCTTTTGATAATATGTTGCAACTATAGTGCAAACTCTTATCATTTCATCGTATCTCTTGGTGTTACCTAATTCCTAACTTCTTGACATTGTTTCAAGTACTTCCTTTTTCCAATTTATACGACTTGCTTTTCTTTATAGTCAGTTTCAAAAAAGAATAAACACTTCTATATTTAGCAATAATTGAACTTTAAAATGCACATTTTACCCTTAATTAAATTATTTATAGTCACACAAATATCAAAGATTTATTTTAGATCATAATTTTCAAAAACTTTTCTTTCTAAAATTGTGTGACAAGTTAAACTACATTAAATAAGAATGAGGAAGTAAAAAAAAAATCATATTAAGGAGATATGAAATGAAAACAAAACATTATGAAGTCTTTGTCAACGCAACCACCCCAACACCCTTCCTCTGTTGCTTCAATTATTCAACTTTGTCAACAAGACTAAGTCTTCTTGTTAGGTGAAAAGTCATATTCATGTAAAAGAGAAAAAAGGACAGTTTTGATTCTTAATATACCCTCAGACTTTCTGGAAATGGGATAGTTGTACCAATTACAGGTAAATCACTTTGCAAATTACTCTTAACATTCAACAGGTAAAATTTGATCTGAAGATAGAAACATTTATGTTCTCAAAATTCTTAAAATCATTTTTGTGGTTCCTTGTTTTGCATTGTAGATTTCAGGAATGGATATTGGCTTAGCAGTTGGTGGTGCATTTCTCTCTTCAGCTTTGAATGTTCTCTTTGATAGGCTTGCTCCTCATGGTGAACTTCTCAAGATGTTTCAGAAGAATAAGCATGATGTTGGGCTTTTAGAGAGGTTGGAGGACATTTTGCTTGGTCTTCAGATTGTGCTAAGTGATGCAGAGAATAAGCAGGCATCAGATCCACTCGTGAGGAAGTGGTTGAATAAGCTTCAGCGTGCTGTGGACGGCGCTGAAAACCTCTTGGAAGAAGTCAATTATGAGGCTTTGGGGCTCAAGGTGGAAGGTCAACATCAAAATCTTGTAGAAACAAGTAACCATCAAGTAAGTGACCTCAACCTGAGCTTGAGTGATGATATTTTTCTTAACATAGAAGAGAAGTTGAAAGACACCATTACAAAATTGGAGGTGTTCGAAAAGCAAATCGGTCGCCTTGGCTTACAGAAGCATTTTGATTCGGGTAAAAAAATAGAAACTAGAACACCTTCAACTTCTTTGATTGATGAATCTGATGTCTTTGGTAGGCAGAATGAAATAGACGAATTCATTGACCGTTTATTGTCTAAGGATGCAAGTGAAAAAAGTCCGACTGTTGTCCCTATTGTTGGAATGGGGGCGTGGGCAAGATAACACTTGCTAAAGCTGCTTACAATGATGAGAAGGTAAAAAGCTATTTTAATTTGAAAGCTTGGTTTTGTGTGTCTGAGCCAGATGATGCTATCAGAATAACAAAAGGGTTACTTAAAGAAATTGGCTCATTTGACTTAAA
>NW_025879173.1:0-1797 GCF_002878395.1 Capsicum annuum
CCATTGTTGCTATTCAATTTAATAAAGTTATTTCATATACTGTTGACTAATTGAGAATTGACGCAATTCATTTTTACGTACATTCAAAATTCCACAATCCGTTGTCACGAGTTAATTTAGTGAAGTTTATGCACATAATGTTGACCAAGTGAGAATCGACGCAATTCATTAGTACGCGCATACGTTATTCGACCATCCATTGTTGCTATTCAATTTTAAAAAGTTATTTCAGATAATGTTGACCAATTGAGAGTCGACGCGGTTCATTAGTACGTATATTCATTATCCGACCATCCATTGTTGCTATTCAATTTAAAAAAGCTATTTCATATAATGTTGACCAAGTGAGAGTCGACGCGATTCATTACTACGAACATTCATTATTCAACCATCCTTTGTTGCTATTCAATTTAATAAAGTTATTTCATATACTGTTGACCAATTGAGAATCGATGCAATTCATTTTTACGTACGTTCAAAATTCAACAATCCATTGTCACGAGTTAATTTAGTTAAGTTTATGCACATAATGTTGACCAATTGAGAATCGACGCAATTCATTAGTACGCACATACGTTATTCTACCATCCATTGTTTCTATTCAATTTTAAAAAGTTATTTCACATAGTGTTGACCAATTGAGAGTCGACACGATTCATTAGTACGCACATTCATTATTCGACCATCCATTGTTGCTATTCAATTTTAAAAAGTTATTTCATATAATGTTGACCAATTGAGAGTCGACACGATTCATTACTACACACATTCATTATTCGACCATCCATTGTTGCTATTCAATTTAATAATGTTATTTCATATATTGTTGACCAATTGAGAATCAACGTGATTCATTACTACGTACATTCATTATTCGACCATCCATTGTTGCTATTCAATTTAATAAAGTTATTCCATATACTGTTGACCAATTGAGAATCGACGCAATTCATTAGTACGCACATACGTTATTCAACCATCCATTATTGCTATTCAATTTTAAAAAGTTATTTCATAAAATATTGACCAATTGAGAGTCGACGTGATTCATTACTACGCACATTCATTATTCGACCATCCATTGATGCTATTCAATTTAATAAAGTTATTTCATATAATATAGACCAATTGAGAGTCGACGCGATTCATTACTACGCACATTCATTATTCGATCATTCATTGTTGCTATTTAATTTAATAAAGTTATTTCATATACTATTGACCAATTGAGAATTGACGTAATTCATTTTTACGTACATTCATTACTCGACAATCCGTTGTCACGAGTTACTTTAGTGAAGTTTATGCACATAATGTTGAGCAATTGATAATTGACGCGATTCATTATTACGTGCATTCATGCGATGATCCATTGTCACGAGTTAATTTAGTGAAGTTTATGCACATAATATTGTGCAATTGATAATCGACGCAAATATTTATTACGTGCATTCATTCGACGATCCATTGTCACTAGTTAATTTAGTGAAGTCTATGCCCATAATGTTGTGCAATTGATAATCGACGCGAATCGGTATTACGTGCATTCATTCGACGATTCCTTGTGCACGAGTTAATTTAGTGAAGTTTATGCACATAATGTTGACAAATTGATAATCCACGTGATTCATTATTCCATGTATTCAGTCGACGATCTCTTATCACGACTTAATTTGAGTAAAGTTTATGCACATAATGTTGAAAAATTGAAAATCAACACGATTCACTATTTCGTGCATTCATTCGACGATCCCTTGTCACGAGTTAATTTAGTGAAGTTTATGCACATAATGTTGA
>NW_025879174.1:0-1759 GCF_002878395.1 Capsicum annuum
AAATGATTAAGTTTGAGCATGACAGGCAAGAAGTGGTTATTCATGGTGAAGGAGATTTGTCAGCCTATGAAGATTCTCCCTTGTCTCTTATTGAAGCAAATAACGTATAGGAGACATTCGTCTATCAAATTTTTGATACAGTGCCAGTGAATCATATCCTTGAATTGCAGGCTATACCAGGACCGCAATTGTCTTCCGCTTCTATCATGATGGTGAATGAACTTCGAAAATACGGATTTAAGCCAGGAAAGGGTTTGGGAGCGTCTCTGCACGGTATAGTTCATCCCATATGTCCGAGTGAGAACATGGGCACGTTTGGTCTGGGATTTGAGCCTACAGCTGAAGATCTAAAGAAAGCCAAGGGAAGGAAAAAATAAACATGGTCACTCCCCTGCCCAATGCCACTACTCAGTGAATCATTTGTTATGAGCGGTGTCACGAAGCATGTGGAATTTGAAGTTGAATTGGTTGATGACTTCCAGAATGTTTTTATTGAAGTTGATATGGTCGAAGCAGGAGAAGGTACCAGTATGGAAGACGTACAATTCATAGGTCCAGCTGTCCGGCTCAATAATTGGGAAGTCACTCCTCTCCCCGTCAGAAGGGAGTTTTGGTAGTTTGTTTTGTTTTTCTTTCTATTTATCCGAGTTATTTCAGGGTTGTAATTTGGATTTTAGTTTGTTTATATTATGTTGGCATCTATGTTTAAACCCTTCTATCTTTTATTTAATGAAATGCAACGTCCCTTTGGTTTCGTGTCTAATATTTTGTTTTTCTTTTTTTACACAGTTCTCTTTATGCTGATTCTAATGACATGACATGCATGCAGAATTTTTAGCCTGATCTTAAAATTCAAACTAATGAAGATGTAATGAAGCAGGATGGGGAATATGATGAAGAGGAAGGACTAAAAGAAATAAGCAAAGAGTTGGAACAGTTTGAAGACAAACCGAATTCTAATTTGAATAAGATTGAGCCAATAAATCTAGGGGATCAAGAAGATGTTAGGGAAACTAAAATTAGTGTACATGTTTTTCCACAGCTAAAAGATGGAATGATTTAAGCATTAATTGATTACAAGGATATTTTTGCATGGTCTTATGATGATATGCCTGGTTTAAGCACTGAATTAGTGGCTCACAAATTGCCAACTGATCCTGCGTTCCCTCCCGTCAAACAGAAGTTGAGAAAGTTTAAAACAGATGTAAGTATTAAAATAAAAGAGGAAATCATGAAACAACTTGAAGCCAAAGTAATTCAAGTGGCTCGCTATCTCATGTGGTTATCCAATGTTGTTCCCGTACCAAAGAAAGATGGCAAAATTTGAGTGTGTGTTGATTACCGTGATTTGAACAAAGCCAGTCTGAAAGATGATTTTCCACTACCCAACATTCATATTTTGTTAGAAAATTGTGCTAAACACGAGGTCGCCTCTTTTGTGGATTGCTATGCCGGATATCACCAGAACATTATGGATGATGAAGACGCGGAGAAGACATCTTTTATCACACCATGGGGAACTTATTATTATCGAGTGATGCCGTTCGGTTTGAAGAATGTTGGAGCAACGTACATGAGAGCCATGACCACTATGTTTCATGATATGATGCATAAGGAGATTGAGGCTACGTGGATGATGTGATTATTAAGTCAAAAAGTCAGGCCAACCATGTTAAAGATTTAAGAAAGTTCTTTGTAAGGCTTCACAGGTATAATCTCAAACTCAACCTGGCAAAATGTGTATTTGGAGTTCCATCTG
>NW_025879175.1:0-3111 GCF_002878395.1 Capsicum annuum
GTGTTCTAATCTCAAGAGAGAGGATTTTCAATGTTTCATACATTCATCCTTCATAAACTAAAGAGAGAAGAACTAAGATGTCCTACTTATAGTATATTACAAAAGAAGACAAAAAGACCACCTTGCCCTTAATAAGAGGGGCGACTATGGTGTGTAAATAAACCATGTACAATATCCAAAATACCCTTAATGAAGAAGCAGCCAAGGTGTCTTATAACTTAAATGAATGACGCCTCTTCAATGCTCTCAAAATCGAGTATAGTTCATACTTCAAGGCTTGTGGTTCTCGGGTTAACATCAATGTAAGTATCCAAGAAACCTTCCACACACGGGATTGATTTAAGTCATGCTCAAAATGGGTCTTCTTTTGCATATCCTTATGCCCTCGAGGTGACCAAGTCTTGAGCCTTTAGATGTTAGCCTCCAAAGATGTCATTAAAAGCTAAGGCAACCATTTGACTTTTATCAAGATTTAATTATTGCACAAGGTGGTGAGGTTGTTGGTGGGCTAGCACAAACTAGATTGAACCCAAAAATTGTTAAATTAATTTAGAATTATAATAAAATAAAGGACCGGGAAGAAATTGAAAAAATGATAGCTGTGGGTTGTTTACCTTTCACTTTTACTTCTTCGGATGCTTTTATCATTATATTCAAGTAATTTATAATTCTATGTTTAATGGTATTCCTAGAAGTACTTGTCGGACCGTTATTTTTAGACTCCATGTACAATATATTTATTATTTATCTATATTATTAAAAAAATATTCAATGTAGAATCCCTCTAACTTCTATCTTGGTTGTGATGTTAATAAAAATGATTATTTAACAATTACTTATCACTGGATAGATAATAATTTTGTTATGTAAAAATGTATTCTAATTTTTTGTATGATGAAGATCGTAGGCATACTGAAAAATTTATTTCTGAATCTATTACTAAAGTTGCAGAATATTATGGTATTGAAAGAAAAATTTTATGTATTGCTTTTGATAATGCATCTAACAACAAGACTACTATTGACAAGTTAAAAGTTGACCTTTCTCCTCCGTTACCCGAAATATTTCATGTTAGGTGTGCTTGTCATATATATAATTTAATTGTAAAAGATGGTCTTGAATTTTTTGAGTTTTATATTGAAAAGGTCCGGCTTGTTGTTGCCTTATTCAAGGAAATAATCAATAAAAAAAAAAGAGTGAGAGAATTTAAAGTTCAATGTGAATAAAATAGATTTAGACCGATATTAATGTGATACTAGATGGAATGCTACTTATTTAAAACTTTGTCTTTCTTATAAAGTTCCTATTACAATGAGTTTTAATCAATATTTTGATTTTTTTCCTGAGTGTATGCTACATGATTCTGATTGGGCTACAATTGATGATCTTGTTCAGTTTTTGAAAAATTTTTATATATCTACAATGGAATTTTTTTGGTGCTTATTATCCTACTATTTGTAGTATTTTAGCTTATTTAGCCGACATTTCTTGTTTGCTTAAAGAATATAAGATAGAGAAGGTTATAAAAAAGTTGTTAGTGCTATGTTTGCTTAATTTAAAAAATATTTTTATCCGCTAAATCCATGTACGAAATATAATACTATGTTCGAATTTAGTTCTATTAGTTATACTGCCTTAGAGATAGAGCCTGAAGAAGAACCTTTTTTGTTTACTACTATGAGTGATGCGAATAGTTACAAGGGAACAATATATAACCATTATGCCGATTTACTTGATGTAGCTATACCAGCACATATCACTCCAATTATTGCTCCTCAAGCTTTCGAGGAGCCATCACTTCTAAAAGGCTGGCACATTGTGGTTTTCCTAATTACTTTTATGATTTAAATATTTGGGACAGGGTTGCGACTTCAACATACATAACAAGTTCTTGGGAAGAGCTTAAGTATTATTTTCGACAGTCGATACAGGATCGTAGAGCAAGGATCAACAAGTTGAATTCATGGAAAAATAATTAAAGACAATACCTTGTGCTTTCAAGATTGGGTAGAGATATATTGAATGTTTCAATGTCAACTATTGCGTCAGAGAGCACTTTTAGTCACGGACGACAATAATTTGGAGACAACCGACACTCATTGGGAAACAATGCTATAAATGTTCTAGTTTGCCTTAAATATTGGATTAGAGAGGAACGAAGAAATCAAGGAATGGGGGTGGAGGTGAAAGATGAACAGAATCCTGGGGAATTATGACTTCAAGGGAGAACTCAGCACAATCAAGTCCAATGCATAGTTTTGCCCCCATTGATTTTGACTTTCCTATGGCAATTCCCATTAATATTAACATGCATGAGTTGAAAAAAATGATGAAAAATTTGTAGATTTTTCATTCATGTAAATTATAAGTTTTGGATCATTTTTCAATCAATAAAATACAACATTCATTCACTCCTTACTTTGTAATTTTTTTCATTTAACTTGTATTTCTAGTTTAAATTAAATACCTTTAATATATTACTATCAAACTTTACACGAAGTAATAAACATAATAAACATAAATACACATAATGAAAAAATAAATATCTTTTAAGTCCAAATATAATGAAAACATATAATGAATATATGTTCAAAACTTCAAGTACTATTATATTAAGTAGCATATATTGTAATCTTGTATGTATATATGTGTTTTTAAAAGTAATATAACATGTAATGTATATATCTTTCAACTTTTAAGTGGTATTTAAAGTAGTATACATTCTACATATATGTGAATATATTTTCTATAGACTCTAAAGTAATATATATTTAACGCATACATGTCTATATATTTTCTAAAATAGTATATATATAGTGTATATATGTGGTATGTATATTATTTCAAGTGGTATATAAAGTAGTATATATTCTACATATATGTGTATATATTTTTTATAGACTAAAATAACATATTTTTAACATATATATGTGTATGTGTTTCTAAAATAGTATTATATATAATGTATATATTGTACGTATATATGTCCATATATTTTCTATAGAATCTAAACTAGCATATATTTAAAGTATACATGTGTATATTTTTTCTAAAGTAGTATATGTTTAGTGTATATATGTTGTATGTATATTATTTAAAGTAGTATTTTAA
>NW_025879176.1:0-1281 GCF_002878395.1 Capsicum annuum
ATGAGTTTGGTTATAGGCTATTTAATCCAATCGAGAAGAATCTTGTAAGAAGTCGTGATATTGTATTCATAGAGAATTAAACCATTAAAGATATAAACAAAGCGGTGAAGCCAGAATCTTCAAGTTCTGATGGTGTGGTTAGTCTTGATCAATTTCCTCATACAAGTGTTCATAATGTTGGTGGGCTAGATAATCATGGTGATGCCTAAAATCATGTTCAAAATCAACATGCGGATGTTGATAATGACAATGATGTTGCTATTGATGATGCTCCAGTTCAAGAAGCTATGGATGAGTCAAATGCTCCACTAAGAAGGTCTACAAGACAGTGTATTCCTTCTTTTCGTTATCCTCCTAATGAGTATGTGTTATTCACTGATGGGGAGGGACCTGAATGTTATGAGGAGGCCATGGAAGATAAACATAAGGATTAATGAATTAAAGTCATGCAAGATGAGATAAAATCTCTGCATGAGAACCACACTTATGAGTTGGTGAAATTACCTAAGGGTATGAGAGCTTTGAACAATAAGTGGGTGTTCAAAGTGAAATTTGAGGAACACAGCTTAAATCCCAGATACAAATCCATATTGGTTGTCATAGGATTTGGTCAAAGAAAGGGTATCGACTTTGATGAAATATTTTCTCCTATTGTCAAAATGACCTTCATTCATACAATTCTTGGTTTGGATGCTAGTCTTGATTTAGATATTAAGTAGATGGATGTGAACACAGATTTTCTTCACGGTGACCTCGAAGAAGAGATTTATATGGAACAGCCTGAGGGCATAAAGGTAAAAAGGAAAGAAAACTATGTGTGCAAACTTAAGAAGAGTCTTTATGGCTTGAAGTAGGCTCCCAGACAGTGGTATAAGAAGTTTAAATCTTTCATGGGGGAGAAAGTTTACAAGAAGACTTTTTCAGATTATTGTGTATTTGCATAAATTTTTTCTGATGATATTTTATCATCCTCTTACTATATGTGGATGATATATTAATTGTGGATAAGAATGCTTCTCGGATTGACGAATTGAAGAAACAGTTATGCAAGTTTTTTGATATGAAAGACTTGGGTCATGCTAAATAAGTCTTGGGCATGAGGATTACCCGACTCAGAGATGAAAGGAAACTTTACTTGTCATAGGAAAAGTATATTAAACGTGTACTGGAGAACTTCAATATGAAGAATGCTAAGGTTGTTAACACACCCCTTGCTGGTCATATGAAATTAAGTAGGAAAATGTGTCCTACAACGAAGGAGAAAAAATAGAGCATCGCTAA
>NW_025879177.1:0-1889 GCF_002878395.1 Capsicum annuum
TTAAGGGATTCATTTTGGTTTTCCATTCTACCGGTGAACTCAAACCACCGGAAGAATTCTATGTCACATCGGAGTCGTTTCATATCGGCTATCCATAACCGACCGAACTCCTTTTGTTGTTCCTTAGAATAGGTACTGGTGTACCACTTCCTTTGTACGGCATCCTTCGGGTGATACCAGCGTACTTCAAGAGCCATTAGGTGTGGAGTGTACTCTTCATAAACTTTGATGACGAGTAGGCTGGGATCAATCCTAATTTTTTGATGGGATATGGAAGGGGGAGATTCCAAATCTGAGGCTGTAGGACTGCCTGGATCATAATTTTCAGGTTCTAGGGACTCATGGACCCTAGTGGATTGTTGATAATAAACTTTTGGGACGGGGCCAGAGGAGTCTACTCCTCTTACTTTGCCCTTGTCATTGTTATTATCATTGTCGTCACTGCCCTCCTGGGTTTTTGAGGTGGAAGCTCGATGCGAGACAGACCGTCAAAACGAAGAGTTACGAGGAGTGTGAAAGCCGAGGAATTTTAAATCAATCGAGCCATCAGGATGCTGAATAACTCGTTGTATTTAAGATTTTTCGGGGTAGGTGCGCAGGGGTTGGGTGATAGCATCAAAGTGCCATTCATTACTATGAATAACTTCATCCCAAACCAAAGGCTTGGGGACAAAGACATTAGTTCTGTCTTTATTGGCTTCCATGAGCGTAGTGACGCCCCTAGGACTTGTAAATCTTACCTGAGGTGCTAGAGTTGTACCTATTAGACGATAGTATACTCTGTATATTATCGCGATTTCTCTAGTATTATCCTTACTGTTCATGTTTTAACGTTAAGAGGTAAAACATCCATGATGTTAGGATCATTAATATCTACTGAGAAATTAGGATAGCAATTGAAGTATACCGGGCCGTCGACTAGGTTACTTTGAATGACTCCTAAGAGTGAGTCATCAAAATTTAATAGACCAGCATCTCTTAGTATAGCACAAACAGGAATGTCTAACCCCTGTCGAAAAAGTGGCTTAATTGCCACCTGAACAAGACCTATATGCAAATAATTAAACTGATTTTTAAATCGGTTTATGTCTAGGTCATTTAACAGTTGAATAATTTCCAGAGAATTATTGATGGCAACGGTAGACTCTGAGGTCTTAATATTATGTTTTTTGAAAAAACTGAATTTTCCGATTTGGTAAATCATACTAAAGGACTCTTCTGGAATACTCCAGTTTTGAAGATTATTTTCAATAGTAGCAATCGGAGTTGCTTTAGAAGATAGGTTGATAGTATTTCTGGTATCAAAGCCATGTTGGAAGATTGTGTACTCAGCATGAGCAGCTAAGTACATAATCTGTCTAGAGCATAGGAAAACTAATTTTATACAAGTAGCATATGCCTTTACTCATCTATGATTATACTGTTAATAAATTAATTTAATATATCATGTCTTTTAATGGGATTTTCTTTTAGTATGGGGTATTCATCTTCTCTAAATTGTTTGAAGGAACCGATTAATCTCCGGTCTTAGACGTTGGTCAGCCTGAAAGTGTGGTCTCAGCTAAGGTAAGCGTATGACCCTATTGGTAGTCCCGTCACTAAGATAACTCTTAAGAGAAGTCTGTTATAAAGCCATTAAGACTAGAATAGATCCCGAAAGCCTTCGATGTATTGCTTTAATTTATTATAAGTTGTATCATAGTTGATAATTGTTTCTGCTTTCTTATATAAAATCTTAGCCTTCCCAATCAGTCTCTAGACAGTATTTTCAAAACATGAATTCCAACGGTACCAGAAAATGAATCGTGAGTATAATTTTCAAAATTATAAGAAACAATATGCAAAGTAAAGGAAGTAAAGAAAATGATTAAACAACTTACAAATTTATT
>NW_025879178.1:0-4617 GCF_002878395.1 Capsicum annuum
ATAGCTGTCAATTTATCTTCTAATTTTAATTCTTCTTTTTCTAACATTAAATATAAATGTTCACCAATTTTCTTATATCTTCTTCCTAGATTAGAAAATCCTATTTTTATTTTTAATCCTTCGTGATTTTCATATATTTGTTCATCTATTATAAATTCTTCTTTGTTCATTTTATTGTAAATAGTTCATGTTGATATATATATTCTAAACTATCTATTTGTGATTCTAATTTTGATATTTTATCTTTTTGTGTATTTATTGAGTTTTCACTAACTCCGACAAATATATTATAATGTAGTTTTTCTATTCTTATTTTTAATTCTTTATGTTTTTCTGAAATAATTTGTTTTAGTTCTTTGTATTTTTGTACTTGATTCATTTAAACCATATTTATAATATTTTGGTGCATATCTAAATCTGATTTTATCATAATTAGGTGGTATGTGTCTCATTCTTCTAGATTTTAAATGGATTATTAATTTTGCTTCAATACTAGATATTAAGGTGATTAGGTAGGCTAATCTTTGTGGGTTTTCTTTTGTTTTATTTAGGCTTAGATATTCTAAATAATTACTAATTAAAGATTCTTTAATTTTTCTAAAAGCTTCTCTGTTTTTGAATGGTCTTCTCATAATTAATCCAATCCAATCTAAATTCAAACATATATATATATGCTAAATTAGGGAGCAAATCACGAACAAAAGGAAAGAAAATAGTAACTGTACAACCCTCGACACGATAAACATAGACGTATATCTATTTTTTTTATTACTAATGTCAATAGTTAACCCACTGACCTTTTGTTATACATAATTTCTCATATTACCCCACTCTTATTGCTAATAAGAATTATTGCAGTAATAGTTTAGAACTCCAATAGTTTAACACAAGAAAGAAAAAGTTAAACATTAGTAACAAATTCAACATTGCGATTATTAGCCCATGATTGGTTGCACCTCCCCCACCCCACCCCCAATCTACGTGGATTAAAATATTTACTCGTGCACACTAATTGATTTTTAGACAAATAATTCTACTAGAAGAATGAATTAGATCGATCAGGCAATGAATTTCTCACCTGATACGCTGAATTAGATCGATCAGGCAATGAATTTCTCACCTGATACGCTCAAAGTTGAGGAAGACGCAGCAGTTTGAACTCGCGTCAAGGATTAATCTATCAACTCTAATTAATATTAAACATAAGTTGCAGAGTTGCAGTTTTGACCCATTATCACTAATAATATTAATTATCTAAAGTACCCAAAATTTTTGATAAATCCTCAAAATTTATTCGGAACCCCATATAAATAAAGTAAAGATGTAAATTGACTAAAAAGTATGTTTCGAACCTATTGAAAACATTAAAACACTAATCCAAAATTATTTGGATCGAAGATTGATCATGATCGGGCTTAAATTTATAAAAACTCAATAATTCAACTAACGTCTTAAATTACTTTCGAACACCTCAAGAATTGATACTACTCATCCCGCGAGTCATAATTTACGTAAACCAACTACGGGGAGAGCTAAAATAGGAAAGATGAGAAAAATTCACAAATGACCAGGAGGGTCGTTATAGTGCCTCGTGTTATACCCATGATGAACAGGACTGTAAACCCTCGAAATGTTGTTGGTTATGCACTTATGCCTATTAGAGATAAAATACAAATCTGATTCATTGACTACTATAACTTCAGCTTCTCAAAGAAGAATGTCCAAGACACATCGTTCTCTTCATCCACAACACAAAAGGCAATTGCATAGATGTGGTTCTCCGTATCCTGTGCAACAACGCTTAGTAGTATGCCATTATACTTACCATTTAAATGAGTGTCGTCGATCGTAATTATCTTCCTCATGTGAGTGAAACCTCTAATACAAGCGCCAAAGGCTAAGAAGTAGTACATGAACCTATAGCGATCCCTATTTATCATGATGAAATATGTAGAACTAACATTAAGAGCATCGATCATGTAGAAAAAAGCCGACAAGCTGGAATACCCATACTCCGTTGTTCCTCTTTGCTTGGCGATCATACCTCCCATCCAATATTTTCAATAGCTTGAACTACAATAAAAGTCCTTGAAAATAATATTTTGAATTTCTTTAGTGTTTGGATCCTTGTGGTTGCGATACAAATTCATACAAAGCGGCATAATAACTTTGGCTGAGATTTACTTATGGCTATGGGTGGCATGTTCAACACCGCAAATGTGATCACCAACATAGTAGAAGATGCAAAATTTGCTCGAGCATTCATACTTCCTCACCTGTAATATCCAGGCACAACTAAAAGATACACATTTCACCTTATAGTATTTATTACAAATCTTCAACATAACATAATCAACAGATTTTCTCACTGACGCTTCACCCAATAATATTTTCAGCTTATTCTTGCTACCAAATTTTGTTCTATTTTGATATTAGTTCAATCAGAGAAGGTGTGGTTGAGTTGTGATCCTGATCCATACTTTCCTTGCTCTTCTTGAAATCATTCAGGAAATTTTTCATCCATTGGATGATCTTTCATGTCCATTGCATGATCATCCATATTCATTGAATGATCACCCGCACACTCATCATCATCCGAATCATCGTTGTCGACTGCCAAGTGTGGTAGTGGGGGTACTGGAGACCTTGCGATGATATTTATCCTCAATATAGGCCTAGAGCCATCGACAACGACATTCAACATGTACAAGGACACATGTTTGTCATTCCTTATGAACGTGGGATGTATTTTTCCCTCCTATTCATTAAATAGCTAATCGCCACGTCGTTTGGCTCGCAAGATAATTTCCCGCTCTCAATTACGCTTCGAACCATAATGCAACACAATGGGCAATTGCGCCTTGCTAAAAGATTTTCAATTCCAACATTTGGAGTCTTCTGCCATACCCCCATAAAATCACCACCAACTAGGGGTGTACATAGGTCGGGCTGGTTCGGTTTTTATTAAAAGAAAAATCAAACCAATCATGTCGATTTATCAAAACTATAAACCAAATCAAACCAACATAAAATTGGTTTTTTCGGTTTAGGTTTTAGTTGGTTTTTTCGGTTTTTTTTATTTTTTTAATAATATTTAGTTTTTACAATTATATTGTGATCGAAGACTAGATCAAATATGTTTTCACTCATGTGCTAGTGAAAAATCATAATTATGAAAAAATGAGGAGCGAAAAACTCTCTTGAAACTAACAAGTGAGATGAATGGGTAAATCTAAAAAATAGACCCAAATTGGGGTGACTTTCAAATTTTAGCCCCAAATAAATTTTTTTTCTTAAAGTAGCCTTTACCTATTAACTAATATTCTTTTGGACAAAATTACCCCTGATCAATGGAGTAAATTACATAAATGATCCTCATAATGAATAACAACTTCATATTTATATCTTTCAACTTTTATTTTTTTCTCTTTTTAATTTTACTTTGATTTTTATTTTTTACTTTCTCTTTTTTAATTTTAAATTTTCTCAGCCCTTACTTTTTTCCTTTTTCCTCTCAACTTCTTTCTTTTTTCTTTTTCTTTTTTCTTTTTTATGTTTTTACTTTTTATTTTTTCTTTCTTCTGTTTTTTGTTCTTTTTAGTTTTTTCTTAACCCTTACTTTTTTTTTCTTTACACCTTTCAGCGTCTACTTTTATTTAAAAAAAAAAAATTATTTTTCTTTGATTTTTTCTTTTTCAATTTTCTCGACCTTTATTTTTATTTAATTTTTTTTTATCAACCTTTATTTTTTTTCATATTTTCTCACAACTTCTACATTTTCTTTGATTTTTATTTTTTAGTATTTTTTTATTTTCTTCTTTTTTCGTAATTTTTATTATTTTTGTTCTTTTCTTCGATTTCTTTCATTCAAGTTACATCTCATGAGCAAGAGTTGACACTATCACATTATAAAGGCAAGACTGACGACTTTCGAACAATAAGCTACGTTTCATGGGCAAGAGTTGACACTACTACATTATAGAGGCAAGACTTATGACTTTCAAACAACAAGTTATATTTCATGGGAAAGAGTCGACACTACCACATTGTATTTTGATTTATAAGATGTTTTATAACTCTTACCTTAGAGGAAAGACTTAGCTCAAGGACTTTCAAACAACAAATTATACCCCGCGGGCAAGAGTTGATAATACCACGTTATGTTTTCATTTATGAGATGTTCTACAACTATTGTCTTAGAGGCAAAACTTAGCTCAAGGACTTTCAAACAATAAGTTATGTTTCATGGGCAAGATTCGACACTACAACTCTTGCCTTAGAGGCAAGACTTGACTCAAGGACTTTCAAACTACAAATTATGACCCACGGACAAGAGTTAACTCTACCACGTTATATTATCATTTATGAGATGTTCTACAACTATTGCCTTAGAGTCAAGACTTGGCTCAAGAACTTTCAAACTACAAATTATACCCCACGGACAAGAGTTGACTTTACCACGTTATGTTTTCATTTATGAGATGTTCTACAACTATTGCCTTAGAGGCAAGAATTAATTAGCTCAAGGACTTTCAAACTACAAATTATGCCCCATGGGCAAGAGGTGACTCTACCACGTTATGTTTTCATTTATAAGATGTTCTACAACTATTGCCT
>NW_025879179.1:0-1676 GCF_002878395.1 Capsicum annuum
AAGGTGAAGACCATACACCCAAAGTGGAGCCACAACAACAAAAACGTCCAAACCACTTTCAAGTCACCACAATAATGGTCAAGATTATAAGCTCAACATTAGATCTAGTCACTTTTAGTGTCGGTGAGAAAGAAACCAACACTAGAAACACACTAAACAAGTAAAAGACTACTAGATCTAGTCACAAAACTAACAACCAAGACACAACAAAAACACAATTTTGGCCAAGAACACAAACACAGACAGATTTGCTTCTTCTTTTTTTTTTTCAGCTTTTCAACAATTTTTTTTTTAATTTTCTAACAAGCAAGCCCAAGATTGATCTTGTAGGAATAAGATCTAGCCATGATTTGATACCAAACGATACAAGAATAACAAGAGGAACATGAAATCAAACACCAAATCAGTCCACAAATCACAAGATCTGAGGACTAAGATGGACCACTCTCGGATTTAACAAATACGAGAAGAAAAAGAGATAAAAAGGTGTGTTTCAACACCAAAACAACTACAAAACGTGATGAACAAGATGGAAACAAGATTTGGATTCAACAAGAACAAAAGAGAACAAGATACAAACACTTACAAAATTGCAAGAAAGGTAAAGATAGATAGTGTGACATAGATTACTACAATAACAAAGAAACTAAGTGTGGATCCAACACTAAGACCCTTAATACATGTAATAACAACACCGACACTTTTACGTGGACTCAACAGGGACGTCAACCTCCCCAAGCACCTACGTTTCCAATCCTTGAATGCAACACAAGTGAAATCTACACTTGTATCACCCTAGTTTCGGGTTTGTGGTCTTCTTTCCTTAGAGAGGAAAATGTTTCAAGTATTATACACTCATCATATTTATCAAAATCTGAAAATGAAACTTTACATTACTCTATTTATAGTGTATTATAAATAATAGGTAAAATGACCAAAAGGCCCCTTAATGAAGGGGCACACCTCTAGTGTATGTAGTGGACTGATTTGGCCCTTTTAGTGTATGTAGTGGACTGTTTTGGTGTCCATTTAGGTGCACCTTTGTACTTCATTGCACACACTGAGTCGCGGGTGTAACATATGCCCTCAAAAGTTCATCTACGTAATCATACTCGTATCATCCTCCCCTTCTTGAAAAGGATTCGACCTCGAATCCGTACCTTGCAAAATCAAAGAGGAAACAAACAAGTACATATCCTCATGGCATGAGGGTTAGGGTTAGCAAAATAATAAATTGGCATTATCATGCCATGGTGGTACACACTTGAAGTAAAACCAAGGATCCTTTGTGTTAGTTCTGGGAAGCTTTTGTACAACATCACAAAGGAAAGGGCTCGGATGAACATCAAGAATTAATGGATAAAAACCAAGACTACGCCTCTCATACGATGTATATCCAAAAACATCATGAATATCATCATATGCATATAGGTAGTGAAGAAAGGCACGAAAGACACAATTCTCATCTAAGATGTAGTCACAAGTAGGAATACACAATGGGAGAAAGGGACATTGCAAGCACGTAGGACCTCTCTCCTTCCAACCACTTCCTGAGGAAAGGCATTCCATCAAGGGAGTCATACCAATAGGGAGAATAGGGATACAACCATGCAACAATCCAATCCAAGGCAAGTAGTTTGCCAAAGAACTTGGCTTCCATCTACAAATTATGTGAA
>NW_025879180.1:0-4237 GCF_002878395.1 Capsicum annuum
TTCGATACTCTATACAATGGTGTGTCATAATCTAAGATATTCCGCACAGAAAATTTATAATTCATTCTAGAAGATAGAGCCCAACACATTTACGTACAAAATTTCAACGAAAAATTTCTCGGGGTATTACATCATCCCCCCCTTAGAATCATTCATCCTCGAATCATGCTAGACATGCCAATATTAGATAAGGAATAGAGCATACAGTTAGAAACATTCGTCAGACTCATCACCACATCGCTTCTCACTTCGAATGCAACATAGAATGCATTAACTTAAGAAACTACAGCTGAACACATAATAAATGACCACTGAAATGCTACAACTTTTATCAAAAGTGCATGATTTAGGAATAACCGGTACCTTTGGCTTGATCGGAGTTCACAGAAAATAGGTGCGGGTACTTAGATCGCATATCCACCTCAGCTTCCCAAGTTGCACCCTCAACAGATTGGTTTCGCCATAACACCTTGACCAAAGGAACTTCTTTGTTCCTTAGTCTTTGGACACTGAAATCAAGAATCTCAATAGGAATCTCATCAAAAGAAAGATTTTCTTGAATGTCAGCACTCATAGAGGAATCCACTACCACAGAATCGCTAATATGCTTTCTAAGCATGGGGACATGGAATATTGGATGAACAGAGGACAACTCGGAAGGAAACTCGACCTCATAAGCTACCTTACCAACACGGCTAAGAATTTTGTAAGGACCAACATAACGGGGACTAAGCTTCCCCTTCTGTCCAAATCTCTTCACCCCCCTCATGGGTGAAATTTTTAGATACACTAGGTCATCCACTTCAAACTCAAGGTCTCTCCTTCTAACATCCGTATATGACTTCTGATGACTCTGCGTAGTTTTCAACCTTTCCCTAATCAACTTAACTTTTTCCATAGCCTTAAATATCGAATCAAGACCACTCACAGCCGCTTCACCCATCTTGAACCAACCTATGCGTGATCTACACTTCCTCCCGTATAAGGCTTTAAATGAAGCCATGCCAATACTAGAGTGGAAAATGTTATTGTAAGCAAACTCTATTAATGGTAAGTGATCATCCCAACTTCCCTTAAAGTCAAGTGCTCAAGCACTCAACATATCCTCTAAGACCTGGATGGTCCGTTCCGCCTGACCATCTGTCTGCAGATAAAAAGAAGAACTCAAAAGCACTTGGGTACAAAGACCCTTCTGAAAAGCTCTCCAAAATTGCGAAGTGAACTAAGTACCCCTATCCGAAATGATAGACAAGAGAACTCCATGCAGTCTGAGTAGCTCTCGGATATACAATCTAGCATAATCCTCAGTAGTATATGAAGTATGAATAGGCAAGGAATGAGCAGACTTAGTCAACCTATCAACCACAACCCAAATGGAATCATGATGGCGTCGGGAAGAAGGTAAACCAATCACGAAGTCCATATTTATCTCTTCCAACTTCCAGGTGGGAATACTAAACTCTTGCATCATACCACCAGGTCTTTGGTGTTCAACCTTAACCTTTTGGCATGTTGCACACTTAGCTACAAACGCTGCTATATCTTTCCTTATGCCACTCCACCAATAGATTTCCGACAAGTCTCGGTACATCTTGGTGGCACCAAGATGAATATAATATTGTGCCCCGTGCACATCAGCCATAATCTTCTCTCTCAGATCATCAACATTCGGGACACACAATCTACCCTGCAGTCTCAACACACCATCTCCCCTTTGGGAGAAAACCTCTAATTTTTGGTCCTTGACTGACTCCTTCAGTCTGACCAAACTAGCATCTAAGTATTGCTTTTCCTTCACTTCTAAAACCAAGGAGGATTCGAAACTACTCTGAACCCCTATACTACCTTCAGTAGAGTCAAACAACCTAACCCCAAATCTAGCCAAACGATGTACATCACGATCCAACTCTTTCTTACCTTCTACCACATGTGAAACACTACCCATGGACACACTACTTAGGGCATCCGCCACAACATTAGGCTTGCCCGGATGTTACAGTACACTCATATCATAATCCTTTAATAATTCTAACCATCGTCTCTGCCTAAGATTCAATTCTCTCTAGGTAAACACATACTGCACACTCTTATGTTCAGTGAAAACATCAACATGGACACCATACAAATAGTGTCTCCATATTTTCAAAGCAAACACAATAGCAGCCAACTCAAGGTCATGAGTGGGGTAATTTTTCTCATGGGGTTTCAACTATCTAAAAGCATAAGCTATCACCTTACCTTTCTTTATCAATACGCAACCCAACCTAACTCTCGAAGCATCACAGTACACAACAAAACCATCAACACCATCAGGCAAAGTCAAAATAGGAGTTGAAGTGAGTCGAGTCTTCAACTCCTGAAAACTCTTCTCACAAGATTCAGACCACAAGAACTTCACTTTCTTTTGGGTCAAACGAGTCATAGGAGACGCTATAAAGGAGAAACCCTCAACAAAATGGCGGTAATAGCCAGCTAAATCCAAGAAACTTCGAATATCAGTAGGAGAAATAGGTCTAGGCCAATTTTTAATAGCTTCGGTCTTTTGGGGATCAACTCTAATACCCTTGAAAGAAATGATACGAACCAGAAAAGAAAGTAACCTTAGCCAAAACTCATACTTACTAAGTTCGACAAATAACTTGTGATCTCTAAAGGTTTGCAAGACAGTTTAGAGATGATCATAATATTTATCCCAACTACGGGAGTACACCAGTATATCATCAATGAACACTATATCAAACATATCAAGATATGATCTGAACACTCGATTCATAAGGTCCATGAAAGCTGTTGGGGCATTAGTTAACACGACAGACATAACAAGAAACTTAAAATGGCCATAACAAGTTTGGAAAGCAGTTTTTGGGATGTCACTCTCCCTAACTTGGAGTTGATGATAGCCGGAACGAAGGTCTATCTTTGAGAAATAACTTGGAACTTGCAATTGGTCAAAGAAATCATCTATTCTCGGAAGGGGGTACTTATTTTTTATGGTGACTTTATTTAGTTGGCGGTAATTAATGCACATACACAAAGAGCCATCTTTTTTTCTCATAAACAACACAGGAGCACCCCAAGGAGAAATACTTGGCCTTGTGAAACCCTTATCTGGTAGATCTTTGAGTTTTTCTTTCAACTCCTTAAGTTCTGCAGGGGCCATATGGTAAGGAGGAATAAAAATAGGCTGAGTATCGGGAAGGAGATCAATCCCAAACTCTATTTTTCTATCAGGAGGTATCCCTAGGAGATCATCTAGAAAGACATCAGAAAACTCATTGACGACATTAACAGACTAGAGAGTTAAAGTCTCAGACTTAGTGTCTTTGACTCCAACTAAATGGTAAATACACCCCTTGGAAATAATTTTTCTAGCTTTGAGGTAAGAGATAAATGACTCTTGGGTGACATAGAATTCCCAGTCCACTCAAAAATAGATGCACCCAAAAACTAAAACTTGACCACTCGGGTCCCACAATCAATAGAGGGATAATAAGAATAAAGCCAGTCCATACCTAGAGTTATATCAAAATCTACAATGTCTAACTTAATCAGATCAGCCTACAAGACTCTATGAAGAACGGTAACAGGACACTTTTCATACACTTTCTGGGTAACAATCGAATCACCCACTGGGGTAGAAACTAGGATAGGCTCAGGAATAATCTCAGGACTCATTTCAAAATTCACAGCAATCAAAGGTGTAACATATGAGAAATTGGATCCAGGATCCAACAAAGCATACACATCAAATTGAAATATATGAAGCATACCAGTAAAAACATCGGGAGAGTCCTTCTGTTCCTGGTGGAATGGTAAAGCATAGAATCTATTCTAGCGCTACCCACCAGCATTGCTAGAAGAGGCATCCCGAGCTGGGGCTGGGCGAGTCGCTGGAATTAGAGAACTAACAGTCTGAGTCTAGGTTTGAGGGCGATAGTCACGATGCCCTTGTCCATCCTGTGGACAATCTCTAACTTTGTGACCTATCTCACCACACTGGAAATAATCCCTCTTCTCACCCAACACTCACCCGAATGAGCCCTACCAAACTTAGGACACAGGGGATGATTTGGCATACTGCCAACACTATACTGGGACTTGGATGCATATGACCTACTACCTTGCTCTTGCCAACCTTTAGGCATGGGTGCACTTGCAGATGACAGTGATGGCATAGATGAACGATCCTAATACTGAGGGCAACTCCCTTCCTGTGATCTAATCTGAACCTATCCGT
>NW_025879181.1:0-6492 GCF_002878395.1 Capsicum annuum
ACAAGGTGCAAGTTATTTCTCCAAGATAGACCTTAAATCCGGCTATCACCAGCTTAAAGTGAGGGAATGTGATATTCCAAAGAAAGCCTTCCAAACCCACTATGGTCACTTTGAGTTTCTAGTCATGTCTTTCGGGCTAATGAATGCCCCAGCAGCCTTTTGTGGACCTCATGAATCGAGTGTTCAAGTCATATCTTAATATGTTCGTCATTGTCTTCATAGATGACATCCTTGTCTACTCCCGCTGTAAGCATGACTATGCAGAGCACCTTAGGATTGTCTTGCAAACTCTTAGAGTTCACCAGTTGATTGCCAAATTCAGTAAGTGTGAATTTTGGCTAAGGTCTGTAGCCTTTCTAGGTCATATTGTTTCAGCCAAAGATAATAGAGTTAATCCCCAAAAGATAGAACCTGTAAGAAATTAGCCTAGACCTATCTCTCCATCTGATATTAGAAGTTTCTTGGGTCTAGCGGGATACTACCATTATTTTGTTGAAGGTTTCTCTTCTATTGCATCTCCTATGACCTGGTTGACCCAAAAAAAGTTAAGTTTCTGTGGTCAGATTCTTGTGAGAAGAGTTTTCAAGAGTTGAATACTCGACTTACTTCAGCGCCTGTGTTGACATTGCCTGATGGTACAGATGGTTTTGTGGTGTATTATGATGCCTCTAGAGTTGATTTGGGTTGTGTGTAAATTCAAAGAGGTAAGGTTATAACCTATACCTCTAGACAGTTGAAGCCGCATAAAAAGAATTACCCAACCCATGATCTTGAGTTAGCTGCTATGGTCTTTGCTTTGAAAATCTGGAGACACTATCTTTATGGTATTCATGTTGATGTGTTTACTAATCATAAGAGCCTGCAGTATGTGTTTACTCAGAGGGATTTGAATCTTAGGCAGAAGAGGTGGTTAGAGATATTAAAAGACTATGATATGAGTGTGTTGTATCACCCAAGCAAGGCCAATATAGTGGCGGATGCCCTTAGCAGATTATCTATGGGTAGTGTTGCTCAAGTAGAGGAAGGTAAGAAAGAGTTAGGTCATGATGTGCATTGTCTGGATAGATTGGGTGTTAGTTTGCTTGATTCAGCTGAGAGAAGTACTTTGGTGCAAAGTCCTTTCGAATCCTCTTTAGTTTCGGAAGCGAAGGAGAAACAAGATAGAGATTTTAGTTTGGTCAAACTGAAGAAGGCAGTTAAGGAACAAAAGGTAGAGGTTTTCTCCTAAGGGGGAGATGGCATGTTGAGATTGCAGGGTATATTGTACATTTTGTGTGTTGATAATCTAAGGCAGAAGATGATGGCTGAAGCGTATGGCGTGCGGTATTCTATTTATCCCGGCACTACTAAGATGTATTACGACTTGCGGGAAATTTATTGGTGGAATAGTATGAAGAAGGATATAGTTGAGTTTGTAGCAAAGTGTGCAACGTGCCAACAGTTTAAGGTAGAGCACCAAAGAACTGGTGGTGTGATGCAAGAGTTTGGTATACCCACTTGGAAGTGGGAGGTGGTGAATATGGACTTCGTGATCGGGTTACCCCTTTTCTCGTCTTCATCATGATTCTATTTGGGTTGTTGTAAATAGGCTGACTAAGTCCGTGCACTTCATGCCCATGTATACATCTTATACAACTGAGGATTATGCTAGATTGTATATTCGGGAGTTAGTCTGGCTGCACGAAGTTCCCTCGCCAATTATTTCGGATAGGGGTACTCAATTTACTTCTCAATTTTAGAGGGCATTTCAGCAGGGTCCTGGTACCCAAGTTCTTTTGAGTTTCGCTTTTCATCCGTAGACAGATGGTCAGGCTGAGAGGACCATTCAGACCCTAGAAGACATGTTGAGGGTGTGTGCTCTTTATTTCAAAGAAAGTTGGGATGAGCATTTGTCATTGATAGAGTTCGCCTATAACAATAGTTACCATGCTAGCATCGGGATGGCACCATTGAGGCTATGTATGGTAGAAGATATAGATCACCCATAGGTTGGTTTGAAGTGGGTAAAGCTGTCGTGATTAGGTCTGCTGCAGTATTTAAAGCTATGGATAAAGTTAAGTTTATTAGAGAGAGGTTAAAAATAGCTCAGAGTCATCAAGAATCATATGCCGATGTGAGGAGAGGAGATCTTGAGTTTGAAGTAGGTGATTTGGTGTACTTGAAAATTTCACCCATGAAAGGGGTGAAGAGGTTTGGTAAAAAGGGAAAGCATAGTCCCTGTTATGTTGGGCCATATATAGTTTTGAGTCGTGTTGGGAAAGTAACCTATGAGGTTGAGTTTCCTGCGGAGTTGTCAGCCGTTCATCCTATTTTTCATGTCTCCATGCTTAAAAAATATATTGGTGATTCTGTTGTAGTAGATCCCTCAGAGAATGTTGATATTCAGAACAATCTTTCATTCGATGAGATTCCTATTGAGATCCTAGATTTTCAGATCGGTAGATTGAGGAACAAAGAGGTTCCCTTGGTCAAAGTGTTGTGGCGGAACCAGTCAGTTGAGGGCGCTACTTGAGAGAAAGAAGCAGACATGCGAGCCAAGTACCTGCACCTCTTTTTCGCGAGTTCAGATTGATCCGAAGGTATTATTCTTCCTTAATTCAGCCCTTCTAATCTAAAATTCATCTATGTATCTATTCTTTCATGAGTTCTTGCAATTTCTAAGGTATTTAAGAGTTTAGAAAGATTTTGAGCCCGTTTAGCAAATTGCTTCAGCTATGTATACTTTGTTTTTCCTGTGTTCCTAGTCTAAATAATGACATTCGAGAACGAATGTTTCCAAGGGGGAGATATTGTAAGACCCTGCAAAGTTTCCTTGTAGTTTGAGCCTTGAGCGTGTCAAGTGAAGTGTAATTCCGGCCGTAAAAGATTGAGAAGAGACTTCCCAAGTGATTAGTGTTTTAATCTTGTTGAATTTTCCTGAAAATCACTTCCTATAGTGTAGATAATTTAATTAGCTTTCCAACGATACCAATTTCGTCCAAATCCGACATCGGGGTGAGAAGTTATGGTTGTTTTACTGAGAGTTGTCGGAACCGCCTAGGTACGACGGACGATCCGACGGACCGTCGAGTTTGCAACAGACCTTCGCAACTAAGGAAGTAGCTCCCTTTTCTGGCCCAAGTGCGACGGCCAGGACGACTGACCATCAAGGCTGCGACGGACCGTCGCTGAAACCATCGCCACTGAGGTAGTGTGGCTTTATCCTGGCCAACATGCAAAGGATAATCCGACGGAGTGTCGAGTTTGCGATGGAACATCGCTGAGACCGTCACATCGAGGTAGTGTGTTCTTTTTCTGACCGACGTACTGTAGACAGCTAATTTTGTCCCTCCCAAAAATCCAAGGTATCTATTTTTACCCTCGTCTTACCATGTGTCCTACCCCGTGTAATTATATCTCCACAAAATGACAAAAAATCAAAACCAACTCAAAACAAATTTTATCTTGTTTTATCTCAACCTACCCAATCAAAATTAACCACCTCTCTAATTAGAGGTGGACATCTAACCCTTACCCCTACCCCTACCTCTACCCCACCTACCTCACCACCCCATACCTCACCCCACCTCACGTCATATGGAACCTTTCCTCACTACTAATAAAATGTAGCATGAACAATATATACACAAGATAATAACTTAAGGGGGCCCACCACAAAAAGAAGAGAGGTTCATTTTTGGGCTATTTATATGCATACTACATTCCAAAGAAGGGGGGGGGGGGGGGGGGGGCTCTAATCATCTTCTCCATTCATACTCACAGACCTCTCACCAACATTTTTCCATTCACCATACTCGACCCAGGTATGACCCTTCATCTCCACAACGCACACTTCTCTAACAGACCTCGCACCAAAAACACCCATGTAATTTCTATTGCGAGAGTAACGTAGAGAGAGAGAGATAGAATCGAGAGAGAGAAGGAAAAAGTCAAGATAATAATTCCGGTGAGTTTCTCGTCGGAAAACATCATTATTTCCTTAAAATTGGGCTATTATCCATTTTCCGACGCTGTCTGAGCCTTCTTTGAAACTCCTGCGAAACAACAACCAAATCAGTTCCCTCTCGTCGTTTCTCGTTCCCTCCGATCAAATTTCGCTCAAATTTTCTAATCTCGTTAGCTTCTGTGAGTTTCGAGATTTGTTGGGATTAATTGGTTATAGAGTTATTTGTTCAAGTTTGGTTCGTTGGGTTAGAGATTCGATTTGCAGGTTCGTGTATCGAGGCTGGGTTCTTTGTTTAAGGTTCAGTCGCGGGTTTCGTCTCTTCATCGGTCCCCGAAGTATCATGTACTTGAAGATGGCGTACGATCAAGGCCCGGAACTCCGGGGAAAGCAATGGAGCGTAGTTAGAATTAGCCTAGAATAGAGTAGGTTTATATTTTTATATTTTATTTTTATTTTCATTTTGGAACTGTATAATTGGACTGAACACTACATTTTGAATTGTTTTGTTTTGTTTATTTGTTTGATTGTTTTACGTGTTTTGCGTGGTTTGTACATTCGTAGTGTCAGAATTAGCCGATACGCTCTACCAAGCGACCGTGGTAAAACCATGGGACCGAGGGGTGCCTAACACCTTCCCTTCGGTCAAAAGAATTCCTTAATCGGAATCTCTGTTTGCATATCAGTTTTAAAGAGTCAAACAATTTTGAAAAAGGATATCCAAGGGTGACTTGGCACACCCAATTTATGCCAAGTGGCGACTCTGAATAAAAAATGTAAATAATCCTCTTTCGAAAAAAATCTTCATTTTGTCACTTTCATAATAAAAACCTTTTCGAAGTTAAAAAATCAATCTCTTTGGAGTACAAAAAAGGGGTGTGACAGCTCTGGACACCCCCTTTTCAACCAAAAAAAGATAGATTTTAATGGTTTCGAAAGGGTTTTATTATTAAGTGACAAAAAGATGAAAATTTTGTTTTGAAAAAAGATTATTTTTACATTCAAGACTCAAATTTGCCACTTGGCATAATCCAGTGTGCCAAGTCACCTTTGGAAACCTTTTCAAAATGGTTTTGACTCTAATACTGATCACCAAACAGAGATTTCGGCTAAAGAATTCTGTTGACCGAGGGGACGGTGTTAGGCATCCCTTGATCCCATGGTTTGACCACGGTCGCTTGGTAAAGTGAATCAGCTAAATTGACACTACAATGTACAAACCACATAAAAACACGTAAAACAATCAAACAAACAAACAAAACAAAATGAATCAAAAATATAGTGTCCAGTTCGAGTTAGTCCCGAAATAGAAAAATACGAAAATGCAAATCCTATTCTAACTAATCCTAGACTAAGCTCCAATGCCTCACCCGATGCCTCGGGCTTTCATCACGGACGTCCTCTAAGTATCAAATATTTTGGGGCATTTCCTGGATAAAATAATATAAGTACCTAGGGGCATTCTCCGGCCAAATGCGTACAATTGAATTAAATGCGATAAAAAAACAAAACCATTCCAACACATATTTCAAACATGCCATCAATCCACCAATTCTAAATTTACCAACCCAAACCTACTATGTGCCTACCCGTTTCAACGTATCAATGAATCAAAAATTACTAACCTTTGCCCTTTTATCAATCTTCGATTCTCACCCCAAATAAACAATTTCAACAACGGAACATTCAATTATTCATATCTAAGTTCATTCACTTATCAATTCAACTTTTCAAAAATTGAAACCAATACCAAATACATACATACAATAAATATTCAAATATGTCAAGCACACGAATCATTCACACCCATGTAAGAAATTAAATTCAAGATAACAACAATTAAAATTCAAGACGAGAATAGAGGATGAGATGGAGAAATGGACCTCGATTATATTTCGATCCCAAGTTGTTCGATGTTTCCAATGGAATATTCCAAATCAACCTCAATGACAAAAACCAACTTCAGTAATACCTTCTATTGTTTCTCGCCAAAACCAAACCAAAAATGACAAACCCATACCCAGTTTCACCCATTTCCATCGAATGTCACCGAAATCAGGTCGCCAACACTCAAATTCAATCGATTAGAGATTGATTTTACTAGTTCCAGTTAGTTGAAATAAGTTTTCCAAAGGGAAACCATTCACCGGTAAGATCAAATAATGGGTATTTTCAACTCTCCGTCGATCTCGCTTTGCTTATCCCTCTCTCGTGCTCAAGTCTCTCTCTCTCTCACTCTAATTTTCTATCTGTCCATCTTTTTTTCTCATGATTTCTCTCCTCTCCCACACTCAAACGCTCCTTGTGTGGAGTCTGTGTGTGCCAATGTTCGGTGTATTGTGAGATGGTGATGGAATGAATACACGAAAGAAAAGAATGGAGTCTCTCCCTCTGTTTCACTGGAATTTTTTGGGGTGCTTGTATGAATAAAAATGGAAGATTCCCTCGTGTTCTCTATGGTGATGGTGTCTATAGTGTGAAGAAGAGGAAAATGGAGAATTATTTTCTTCCCCATTATTCTCTGGGCCCCCTAGAGAATTGTCCCTATA
>NW_025879182.1:0-3110 GCF_002878395.1 Capsicum annuum
TAGTTGCAACTGTGACAAGTCAAGGGAATTCTTGGCCTATCTGCAAAGGCAGAAACTGTACCAGTTCTTGATGGGGTTAAATGATAACTATATGCAATCAAGAAGCCAAATACTTATGATGACACCTCCTACCATCAGTAAATCAGGCTTATGCCAAGATCATAAGTGATGAATCACAGAAAGCTACGTCGTCATCTTCCTCTGCCGGGCTTCTTGGTGCAATGCCGGCAATTCATGCTCATGACCCTACTGCAATGTACTCAAAATCAAAAACTGCAGCATCAAAGTTCAGGAAAAACTATAATCTGTTTTGTGAATTTTGCAAACTGAAAGGAGATACAAAAGACACATGCTACAAATTAGTTGGATACCCCACGGATTCAAGATTCAAAAAGAAAGGGGGAGTAGGAGCCTCTAACTACAGGTCAAGTTCAGGTTCTTTTGGACCTTCTGCACATAATGCTTTATCAGAAAGGGTCAAGGAAGGATATGTTACAGAGGCACAAGATGGAAAACCACAAGGCATGAATATGGTGCAGACTGGAGCTTGTACATTTACTCAGAGTCAATATGATCAAATTGTCCAATTGCTAAACCAAACACAACTGAACTCTAATAACAATGACATACAAGGACAAGGACCCTCAGTAAATGTTGCAAGCAGCTCAGGTGCATCTAGTTATAAAGCCTTCTTGGTGTCTAAAATCCTCAAACAATGGATTATCAACACTGGTGCCACCAATCACATGGTTTCTGATATTGGTATGCTTAATAGTGCATCAGTCGGAAAGCCAATAGATCCAAAAAATCACATGGTTTTTGGGACTCTCTTACATCTTCAATGGATGTTTTGTGTGCGGATGGAAATGGAGTTTTATCTACTAGAAGGGTTAATGCTAGTACTGCATACTCATCTTTGATACATAATACCAGCAGTAATGTGTTGTCTAATGTACATAGTGTAGACCCTGCAGGTACTATGGTGGCACAGCCACAACTACTTTCTGTTTAAGCTTTTTGTTATTACAATATATCAAGAACCCCGTTTATCACCAATAAAAGGCAGAAAAGATTGAGAACTTCAAATTCTTTTAAATAGTATAAGGAGGAGGATTGTGATAGATTTTTGGCCAGCATAAAACTTGTTGATTCATGAAGAATCCTCATGTAATACATATGTCATGACTTGAGCTTAACTGGAGAAACAATGAAACATGGTCATTGAAAATTCATATAGTTGATTCCAACTCATTTAGGATTGGGACATAGTTATTATTATATAGTATTTATTGTATAATCATGCCATTCTTGTTTACGACGTTGACTTATAATGATTAATGTTACTATCCCACATTGCTATGTAACAGATACTTTTACTGCTTTTTAATAGAATGCCAAAGAGTATGGAATGCAGAGTTCGGTAATGTGGGCTTGCAACTCCAAAAAGGGGAGTTAATGGGGTTTGAATGTTGTTGTTGGGTTGTCCCAGATGGGTTGGGCCTGCCCTATCCTAGTTATTGTATGGAGTTGGATCATGGTGCCTGATCTGCAGTGGAAGGCTCCAATTAAAGTAGTCTTGTCGTCTCCTTATCCTTGGAGTAAGGTCTAAGGTCTGCACATAAATCGTACAAATTTATTTGACTAAGTGAATATATACGACATGTCATAAATTTATTTTTGAGTGTTTCTTTCCCGTACCAAAATCGTACAATACAAATTTATTTGATTAAGTGAATATATAAGACATGTCATAAATTTATTTTTTGTAGAATGTTGCTAATGATACAAAAGTTGAGTGTTTCTTTCCCGTACTAAAATTTTTAAAAATTACTTCACACATTTTTTAACAGAAATGCAGAGTTTAAAGTGGGCAAGAAACACTATTACATTTGTGGCTGGAGCACCAAAAGATACGTAAGTCAAGTAAAATATTGTGGCTAGAGTACCAAAAATTATGTAGGTAGCCACATGTTGTTTCGTTTCTCTTATCAGTGTTGCTTTCTGTATTGATGGTTGTTGCTACAAGTACTCTTTATTGTATGTTCTTTTCCTATTTGTTTGAGATTCTTTACTTGAGATAGGAAAATGCCTTCTGCCCTTGTAAGGTAGGGGTATGGTTGCGTGCACTCGACCCAACTCAAATGAAACTTTGCTAGATTCACATTTCTTGATCAAGTTCATCCCACCCTCCATATCTAAGATACATATCGGGCACCCATGATTGATAACCTGTTTTTTCTCTTTCACGTCCTGGAACTTCCTCCTCTTCGATCTTCAGAAGTTTGTCTTGCTTGACGTGGGAGCAACACGCTGCCTCTTCTTTGTTTTACTCTTGCCCGTTGGTTTGTTTTGTGTCACATCCAGCATCCTGTTCACAATGCTTCACAATATTGACTTACAACCATTAATGCCTGCAAGATTCCAGAATCCCTTTAGGAGAGAAAAATGTAAACACTAACACAAGTGTAGTATTATATTTACATAACAATAAGAATTTGTCCCACATTGTTATACAACGGTAACTTTTAGTACTTTATAATAGAATGCAAAAATGCACTAGAACGAATGAAATATATCAGTTCTGACTTATTTTTGCAATCATTGTTGTTCTTGTATGTCGACATTATCAGGCAAGAGCAGTGATCACATGCAGCCGGAAATAAACTAGAGTGAACGAAATAAATCAGTTTTGGCTTATTTCTGGAATCATTGTTGTTCTTGTATGTCATCACTGTTATCAAGGAGACACATGCAAATAAATCAGTATGTCATCACTTTTAGCGCGACGACCTTATCAGGGAGACACATGCAGCAGTAGCCAAAATGAGAAACTTTTATAGCGACGAAGTGCAGCAGTAGCCAAGATGTGCGACGACATTATCAGAAAGACACATGCAGCAGTAGCCAAAATGTGGAACTCATCACTTTTAGCGCGACGGCGTTACCAGGGAGACACATGCAGCAGTAGCCAAAATGTGAAACTTTTATAGCGACGACGTGCAGCGGTAGCCAAAATGTGAAATCACTTTTATAGCGATGACGTTAGCGCACGACGGCGTTATCAGGGAGACACATGCAGCAGTAGCCAAAATGTGAAATCACTTTTATAG
>NW_025879183.1:0-1323 GCF_002878395.1 Capsicum annuum
AATATTTAACTCTCTTTCGTGAGCTTCATCTATATGTCTCATTAATGTACCCGTACCCCTTACTTGCTTCCGTTTCTATGCTTATATATTTGTTGACAAATATTGCATTGCACCTCAGTATCTGATATACGTTCAAAAAATTGTCATGCAACACTAATTGTTTTACGAGATCATGGGGAACGGGGAGGACGGGGAGGGAGATTAACCGATTCAGATCTAACGTTAGCATTTCCTACTGCGGGTGTCTCACAAATATTTTCATTATCTTCGTCTAAATTGATCGCATCTACTTCATTTTCTTCTTCTATACCGTAATTTTTCTGAGCTTCTACATAATCCATATCGTGAGCACCTACACATATTTCTTCCTCAAAAGGTGTACCAAGCGGTACCAGAGGCGAACGCACACGAGTATATCTACTACTTGAACTACCTCTACCGCTAGTAATTCATTTTTTACTATCACTACCGCTTCTGGGACAAAAAAATTTGAACACCTTTAGTAGCGAGATTTCTTAATTTATCCATAATATAAATTAAATTAAACGAAAAAATTTCAAAATACAAAAATATAATAAATTAAATATTAAACAATTAATACAATAAATAAAAATTAAACGTAAGAGATGAAACGACAATACCAAATTTTGGAAGTATCCGAAGGTTGCGACTTTAGAAACTTTCGCTCGTACTTTGTAAACGAAAAATTTAAAAATTAAAGTGAACACTTTAAGAAATTAAATATATTGAATATTTGAGAATTGAGAATTGAGATTTGAGAGAGTGAAAATTGTGTGAAAAATTATTTGAAAGTGTAGGGTATTTATAGATTTTTTTGGGGATTAAAAAATAATTTTTAATGTAATTTTTTTTTTAAGAAATGGGCCCAAACTAGCCGTTTGGACCCAAAAACGGCTAATTTGGCCCAAAACCCTAAAATTTCAAAAAAAAGAAAAATTAAAAAATTTCGGGCCGGGCCGGACCGATTAACCGGCGGGCTTGAATTGGGCTTGGTCTAAGCCGGGTTAACCGGATCCAAATTAAAAAAAATAATTGGCTCGGAACCTGAAACCCTAAAACTCTGAGGCTTACTGGGCCGGGTCCTTTAAGTGACCGACCCACTTGACAGGCTTGTCCTAAATTGGGAAACACGTATCCAAATATTTGATGATAGATATTGAACGTGGCTTGCCTTCCCCTTTACTTGGAGTTACAATATGCCCTTACTCCTTGTTGCGTGGCTGCAGTTTTAGCTAGCAACTCATCCCTTTGGTGTCATTATATGCCAATTGCTCCCCTTCGTTAACGATAAGAATGTGGTCA
>NW_025879184.1:0-3563 GCF_002878395.1 Capsicum annuum
CATTAAGAAGTTATGTATTCGGGGGCACGTCTATGACTATGACATGCGTGAAGAAGTTATGGACATCCGTGAAATTTTTGATCTGCATCAGGTAGAAACATTGAGTATTAAAGTTGATCGTTATCACGTAAGTCACTGGAGTTCAAGATCCCATAAATCGACAGTGTGTGTACCTAATGCAACATATTTTCCGACAGAGCTCAAGAAGTTAAAGCTGGTTGGAACTCGTCTAGCGTGGGAGGACTTGAACATCATAGGTCAATGACCTAATCTCGAGGTGCTGAAGCAGAAACCAAATGCCTGTCGTGGCCTGGAATGGCGTCCAATTGAAGGAGGATTTTGTAGGTCCGAGCTCCACTACTGGTACCGAACACCGAATGGAAACAAAAAAACAAAAAACACTCACTCAACAACTTGCAGAAATCAAAAACCCAAAAATTTTTAATAATATTTCAAACCTATCTTATTTCAGAATAATTACAACAATTAACTAAAAATGACTGCTTTTATTTAGGAATTGACCAAAAAGCCATTAGATTTTTGCTATACAAATTAGCAAAAATCATGCACGCGAATCTAAATTAGTCGAGTTCCAATACTAATAACGAACACCGAATGAGAAACCAAAAAAAATAAAAACATATCGAAAAAAAAAATTTACTCACTTTGAATTACAGAGTGGAAGAGAAAATTGTTAATATTTTGAAATTTGAGAACAAAAATGGCGCTAAGGTTTTATTAAATAAAAGGAATTTTATACATGAAAAAGAAGAGATATAATATCATTTTGTTCCTAAAACAATGAATATTAACGGAAATACCCTTGAAATATAAAGGGATTGATATAATACATAAATCGCATTGATGGGCAGCCTGATTTATGTACTTTGTTGCATTTCTTTGTTTTAAGTGCTTTTAAACATTTTTTAAATGTTCGTACAAAATAAAATATATATTTTTAGATATTTAGTCCTTTCATTCATTTTTAATTGACAATTTTTTTTAATAAAAGTCAAATTTACTAAACTTCAAAGTTAAATTGAAGTAGATTAATGTAATATTTTAAATTTATATGTTTGAAAAGTATACAAAAAATGATATACATTGTAGTCCTTCTTATATTAACATAATGAAATAATAAATCCTAAAATACTGTTCAAATTTCATGCCATTTGGCTCTCGAGAAGGGTAATGTGATGGATAAAAATTGAACGAAAAAGTATTTTTAAGCCAAAAAATAAAAATAAGTCAAAAATCATATTCTTTTGCTAATTGAAGGTACAAATCTGAAATGTTGGAAAGCTACAAATGATCATTTTCCTGCTCTTGACCATCTGGTGATCAGACATTGCCTTCATTTGGAGGAGATCCCTATTGAGTTTGCAGATATTTACTCACTACAACTAATCGAATCACAGAACTGTAGTGCAACGAATTCAAGAAGAGCAAGAATCACTGGGAAGCAAAGCTGTAGATGTTCGTTCTTACAATGATCCAGGTAAACACTATTAATGAGGTACACAGGACTTCCTGTTGTAAACCTATGGGCATTGGGCGGCCAAGCTAGTGGGCGAGGGTCTAAACAACGAAGAGGCCTAAGAATTATAGCTAGCCAAATAAGAGATTTACTTGGGATCCAGGTTGATCATGCTTACGCAAAGTCTCTGTCTCTCATCTCGCTTTCTCCGACTCTATCCTTGTTTGTACTTTCAATATTTCTACATTTTCGTTTGAGCTCTTACCTTTCGAGTTGTTGATACACTAAAACAAGCTAATAACCGAAATTAAGGACTTGGGACACAAAAATCAGCAACTACAAGAAGAGAAAACAACACATAGAAGAAGAGGGATGAAGAAGAATGCATAAAATATAAAGATAGTTGAGAGACCCTTACAATCACTATGTTATTAACAAAAGAAGATGTATCAAATCTTCAATCACACCTAACTAATGGAAGCTCAAACCACTCTCTTAGGTAGACACAAAGGGAGTCACCTTCCCCAAGCACCAACCTTTCTTGCCAATTTGCCAACAGAAGTGAAATCCATCACTTAGCGTTAATCCTAATTTCAGATTCTCTCTTAGAGAGGAAGAAAACTACAACTAAAGAGTATCTCTCAATAATTTCATCAAAGTCTAATGAAAATAGTATCTAAGGTGTCTATTTATACTTATAACAAACAATGACAAAAATATCCTTAATGAAGGGTGCTCCTTTGAAGTGTAAAAAAAAAGAGTCTTAAAAGTCTATAATAACCCTAACTTAGGGCGCCTCTTGAGAGTATAAGATCCCCTCCTTCCTTCTCTCGACCAAGGCTTCAAAATACTTCAAAAAGTCTTCAGTTGCTTGCTAATTCCGAAGCCTTGACCTTTAGATAATACCTTGTACTCTTGATGCTCCTTGTGCTTGTATCAGTTGTTGCTTTTACTTTCTAAATTTGTAATTGAACTTTAGTCGTATTAAAAGTTAGTTACTATTTGAGTTCGTATCGAGTATTAAATAGTTCTTTTGGTTAAGTGGATTATGAAACTCATAGCTAAGCCTTTGTGTGTTTTCTGCAGCTCAATGTGAACAAAGTGGAAGTGACTAGTTCAAACTAGCTATGTTGCTCTTCAAAAATGTCAATGGGTACGTGTCGGATCTTTCAAAAGTGGTTCATTTTTGAAAGATTTGACATGGGTACGGCATATTTTTTGGAGAGTACAAGCAACATAGAAAACGTCGTTTGTCATCTTTTACGCCTTCAATTAAGTTTCTATGAGGCTGGACAGCCCATAGTTCAAGTATCAGCAACATTGAGAATTGAGTAATGATGTAACACTTGAATTATAATCAAGTTCTTATATACCGCAGCAGACTTAAACGCGAAAAGAAACACGACTATTCACAGAAATTTGCAGGTTTTGACCATCCAATGTACAAGTTAACAAGGAAACAAAGCGTAAAAAGTTGTGCATCAAGAGAATATCAATCGGAGGATGGCCCCGGAGAACTTGAATGACTTCTCTGTCTCTTCCAGACAATGGTTCTTCTGCTCTCTAGTCCAGTTCTGAGCAAAAGCATCGATGAAAATCGATTATGTTAAGTTGTTAATAACAGGTCGTTAACAGTTTTGAAAAGCCAAAAACTTGTAAAGAGGGGATGAAGGATTATACTTCTGCAACTTTTTTTTTTTTTTGTAACTATTTGTGAATGTTACCATTGCAACATCAATCAATTACAACCAAAGAGCCTCCAGAGTGTAATCACCTTCATGTAATCCACACATCTAGACCTCAAAAATAACCAAAATAAACAACATTTAACTACAAAGTCTCCCGACCAAAGCCTGACATCTCCCAGCTCTTCTGGTGTGTTGCAATATGTATAATCTCTCCCTTATTTCCTTTTGTATCTGTACCAGCTTAATGTCCACCTGAACATTTTGTTGTTGAAATATTCTGCTATTTCTAGCATGTCATGTATAGTAAAGTGATGCTCCCCAAACAGCAGCTACAATTTCCTTTTTGAATTGGCTCCATCTCCTTGTTTTGATCCATTTAAGAGTAGTTGTAGTACTGC
>NW_025879185.1:0-2540 GCF_002878395.1 Capsicum annuum
TTCGCTCGTTTGTACACCCAAATGGCCCCAAAAATTAAACGGACCACACCTGGACAATCCATAACCTCCATGGAACACCCCGATAAATTTTTGGCCCACAGTACGCTTGGTTCCTCGGCCTACCCTTATAACGTGGGCTATAGCACACCGATTTGGCCTAAAAATACCTCGCTCATTCTGTTTGCCCGTTTGTCCACCCAAATGACCACAAAAACTTAAATGGACCACACTGGGATGATCCCCAACCTCCCTAGCATGCCTCAATCTATTTTCAGCCCACAGTACGCCCAGATCCTAGGGCCACCCCCAAAACCGTGGGATATAGCACATTGATTTATCCCGAAAATGCCCCTTCTTGCCGTTTTACCCTTTTGCCACCCAAATGGCCACAAAAAATTAAACAGACCACACTGGGATGATCCCCAACCTCCCTGGAACACCTCGGTTAATTTTTGGCCCATTTCATCCCTAACCCTGAGCGCACCCCTAAAACTGTTGGCATAGCACACTGATTTGACTCGAAAATGCCCCGTTCGTGCCATTTCACCCGTTTGTCCACCCAAATGGTCAGAATAAATAAACGGACCTCACTGGGATGATCCCAACCTCCCTGGCACGCCCTGGTCAATTTTCGGCCTACAGCACGCCCGGACCCCAGGCCCACCCCTGAAACCGTGGGCTTTAGCACACTGATTTGGCCCAAAAATGCCCCGTTCTCACCGCTTCGCTCATTTGTCCACCCAAATGGCCACAAAAATTAAAACAGACCACACTGGGATGATACCCAAACTCCCTGGCATGCCCCTATCAATTTTTCACCCACAGCATGTCGGACCCCAGGACCACCCCAAAATCGTGGGCTATAGCACACTGATTTGGCCCAAAAATGCCTTGTTCTCGCCGTTTCACCCATTTCTCCACCCAAATGGCAATAAAAAATTAAACGCACCATACTAGGATGATCACCAACCTCCCTGGTATGTCCTAGTCAAATTTTGTCCTGCAATATGACTGGACCTCGGGCCCACCTCTGAAAATGTGGGTTATAGCACACCAATTTAGCCTGAAAATGCCCCATTTGAACCGTTTCGCCGTTTGGCCAATCAAATAACCACAAAAAATTAAACGGACCATACTGGGATGATCCCCAACCTCCCTATCTCTCCCCAATCAATTTTTGGCCCACAACATGCCCAGACCCCAGGCCCACCCTCAAAGACCCTGGGCTATAGCATACTGATTTGGCCTGAAAATACATCTTTCGTGCTATTTTGTCGTTTGTCCACCCAAATGGCCATGAAAAATTAAATGGACCACACTGGTACGATCCCCAACCCCCCTGGAACGCCCTGGTCAATTTTTGGCTCACAGCAAGCCCAGACCCCGGGCTCACCCCAAAACTGTGGGCTTTAGCACATCAATTTGTCCCAAAAATGCCCCGTTCTCGCCGTTTTGCCCGTTTGTCCACCTAAATGGCCACAGAGAATTAAACGGAGCACACTGGGATGATCCCTAACTACCATGGCACACCCCGGTTGATTTTTGACCCACAACACACCCGGACCCCCATGCTCACCCCTAAAAACCATGGGCTATAGCACACTAATTTGGCCCAAAAATGCTCCGTTTGCATCGTTTCGCCTGTTTGTTCATTAAAATGGCCCTAAAAAATTAAAATTACCACATTGGGACAATCCCTATTATCCCTGGCATGCCTTGGTCGATTTTTGGCCCACAGTACGCTCGAATCCTGGGCCCAACTCCAAAACTGTGGGCTATAGCATACCGATTTGGCCAAAAAATGTCCTGTAAGCACTGTTTCGCCCGTTTGTCCACCCAAATAGCCACAAAAAAGAATAAACGAACCACACTAAGATGATCCCTAACCTCCTTAGCATGCCCTGATCAATTTTTAGCCCACAGCACACTTGGAACCCGTGCCCACCCCAAAACCATGGGCTATAGAACAACGATTTGGCCAAAAATACGTCGTTCACGCGATTTTCCCGCTTGTCCATATAAATAGCAACAAAAAATTAAATGGACCACAATAAGATGATCCCCAACCTCCCTGGCAAGCCCCGGTTGATTTTTGGCCCACAAAATGCTCGAACCTCGGGCCCACCCCTAAAATTGTGGTTTATAGCACACCAATTATGCTAAAAAAAATACGTCAGAGCACACCATACTTGGATGATATCCAACCTCCCTGGCATACCCCAATCGATTTTCGGCCAACAGCACACCCGAACCCCGAGCCCACCCCCAAAACCGTATGCTATAGCTTATGATTTGTCCAAAAAATGCCCCATTCACGCTGTTTAACCCGTTTGTCCACCCAAATAGCCACGAAAAATTAAACAAACCACACTAGGACGATCCACTACCTCCCTGGCATGCCTCGATCGATTTCTAGCCTACAGCATGCCCTAACCCCAGGCCCACCCCAAAAATTGTGGGCAATAGAACACTGATTTAACCCGAAAATGTCCCGTTCATGCCGTTTCACCAGTTTGTCCACCCAAATGGCCAAGATAAGT
>NW_025879186.1:0-4407 GCF_002878395.1 Capsicum annuum
TTATTGTATACCTAGTGATACATTGAATATACAAAGGGAAAAGGCATTGTTTCCATCCCTAACTATACCCGAAAAGTCTAAGCCACACCTAAACTATACTAGTTACCTATTACACACCTTAACTATAAAAAAGTGATACTTTTTTGTAACACCCTGTATTCAAGTACGTGTATTGGCGTATTCAAGTACGTGTATTGGTCTTATTTATATGGAATTTATTTTATTTTATTTTATTTATACCGGAATTTGCCTGTCGATGGTTTCATACGAAGGTTATTGAATAAGCTTTCCAACGATACAAAGATTTCTGAAAACGGATAGGTTTCGAATATAATCGAGCACGTTCGAAACTATAAAACGGTGGCCGGGATATTGGGAATAGTAAATGTGCAGGAAAATTTCCTGCACACAAACTACTGAGGCCAGACAATTTTTTGGGTCAACTTTGAACGATCATAACTCCCTTAATATAATGAACTGGGAGAGCTGCGACCTATGAAAAGAAAGATCTTTGAGTCTTCCTTCCAATGCAATTGGTTTCATCCAAATCCAACGTCTGAGTAAGGAGTTATACTCGTTTTACTTCAGCCTCTCAAAACAGATTTTTAGGGTCAACTTCAAACGATCATAACTCCTTGTACAGGATGAACTGGGTGGCCTACTTTATATGAAATGAAATCCCTTTGAATTATCTTTCCAACGATACCAATTTCACCCAAATCCGATATCGGAGCAAAGAGTTATGGTCGATCTACTTTAGCTTATCAAAACAGTCCACCAAAGGACAGATTTGACATTATTTAAACTTTAAAGGCACTTTGGTCATTCCCTATGATATTATGGATGGGAATATGTGTACATATACATGTATATGAGTTCAAAAACTCATTTTCATCATCAATCATTGAGAAAGAACAAACCCTAGCCAAATTTGACCTTTAAATTACTTTTGATTCAACCGTAGAAATTCCAAAGTAATCCGATAACTACGTTTGTCATCTCGAGAGCTTCGAACGACACCTATTATTTGTGCAAACAGGATTGCATAATCAAGAGGTGAATTCTAAGGTATGAATATTGTTTGCCTTTGTTCTCTTCCATATGTATATGTGTGATAGAGGATTATATGTATTGGTTGTTATTGAAAGGTGATGGAAATAGGGTTATGGACTATTTTGCATGGTTTGGTTGTATTGAATTGTGGAAGGAGGATATGTTAATTGGGTTATGGAAGGTGGATATGGTAATTGAGTTATGGAAGGTGGATATGGTGATATACTATTGAATTGATGATTATTTATGTCTATGGCTCAATTTGGTTTAATGGATTGGTTGGAAGGATAAATGAATCCAAACTTGATATTGGAGAATGTTGTATGAATATGCATGACATGTAAATGTAATTGGAGTATAAGAAGGTTAAAGTGACACCCTTTATGGTGTAATTAAGGCTTACTACTTAACCACTAGTTTGGTGAATTCAAATAATTGAATTGTAACGTTTGGTCGCTAATACTAGATTGCTATATATGTTCATTGTAGATAAGTAATTCAAAAAGATGAGAAGTCCATTTAGGACTAGTATTGAAGGTTGACAGTCAGGTATGTAAAGCATACTCTATACCATATCTTTGGCATGAAAGTGAACAATTGTTCTATTAAGAAAGTTTCCAAAGTTATTCAATAACATGTGATCCATAATGATTTTGTATGATGTCCTACGTTACCAATGAACTTGTTTCCACCCTACAAGATGTCAAGGCATTCCAACACTTACTTGTTTTCCAAATCTTACATGTTTATTGCACTAGTGAATGTCAGAAGGTATCCGGTTACTCGAACAAGATCCATGTGCTATTAATGACTCCAAAACGTTTCATTGATATACCAATAAGTTCCTACTTCATTGTTATGGCATTGATGACTCCAAAACACTTTATTGATGTGCCAATGAGTTCTTACTTCATTGTTATTGCATTGATGGTCTATTTATATGTCTCTTATTGATGTATCATTGTTTCAAAGTATAAAAAATATGGTGGCGACTGAAATAACAATCTCAAAGATTAATTGAACTAAGTGATGGGAGTTCTCTTTTATCGGGTGGTATCCCAGGGGCATAAGCCTATCATGGGTCAATCCCTAGTTATGTGTTTATGGGTGGTATCCCAGGGGCATAACCCTAGCATGGGTCGATCCCAGTTGATATGTACTGGAGGCAGCCTAATGGTCACAGTACAGTACAGTAATGATTACAAAGATGATAAGAACGAAGGTAAAGTGATTGAATAAATACAATGTACAGGTTGTCACAAGTTCTAGTAAGTGTGGTCCACTCCTATTACGATTTATTCACTTGTTTCTGATTTCTATTGAGCTCCTATATCATATGTGATTATCTACAGCTTTACATACTCAGTACATATTTCGTACTGACGTCCCCCACGGGGGACCTGCATTTCATACTGCAGGCACAGGTACCTCAGCTCATACACCGCACAAGTAGGAGTCAGGATATCTAGCTGCTTTTGGTGAGCTCCAGTTTGCTTTGAGGCTTTCCGTGTCACATCCAGTCACTTTTGGTATTGTATAGAAGTTAGTTATATGGCGGGGTGTGTCCCGACCTTAGTTAAACTCTGTGTATTGTCTAGAGGCTTTGTAGACCTAATGTACAGTCAAGGTGGTGTTTTGTTAATAGACATGATAGCTCCAACGGCCAAGTATTGTATATACATATATATGTGTGCTCGAGCTTATACAGGTGATTATTTCCTTTTATATGCGACATGATGTTGTTCGAATTTTGGATTGTCATAGAGGTATGCATGGGAAGTATAAGGTTATGAGATGGTTCTCCCGGACCTCCTCAGTTACGGGTGCCAGTCCGCCCCAATAGGATTTGAGGCGTGACAAAAGTGGTATCAGAGAAGTTCGTCCTAGTAAGTCTACAAAGCCATGTCTATGTAGAGTCTTGTTTATCGGTGTGTCGTGCACCTCATCGATAAACTGGAGGCTATGGACATTTAGGAATTATTTCTTTTCTTTATGTCTTAGATCGTGCGATAGAGCCTATATTGTATATGAAGTCATAGTTGACCATTGAATCTGTTTGTTTCTCTTATTATGGTAATGAAGCCGATTACCAGAAGCAAGAATACCGGTAAGCAAGTTAATGTGGCTGCCGAAGAGGGGACTAGTAAGTCACCCACTATACCAGCTAATCAAAGTGAGGCTCCAGCTGAGCATGCATTAGAAACTTCCTCTAGTTCGGAAGAAATAAGGGAGAGAAGAACTATATCCCCAGAGCCACCTATTAATGCTGTTGATCAAGATCTTAGAAATGCAGTGCAACTTTTGACTCGTATAGTTGCTAGGCAAGCTCAAGGGCAAGCCATTCCTACTACGGGTTCTAGTGGTACAGATAGGGCGGCTAGCCTTCGAACACAGGATTTTCTTAAGATGGATCCTCCTACTTTTACTGGATCAGATCTTAACGAGGACTCACAGGACTTTATTGATCAAATTCAAAGGGCCTTAAATTTTATGCATGTAACGGGTAGAGAGACAGTGGAGTTAGCAGCGTATAGATTTAAAGGGGAGGCTATATATTGGTATGAAGATTGGAGACGATCTAGGGGTATTGATGCACCCCCAGCTACTTGGAAAGAGTTCAAAGGGGCATTTCTTGATCATTATCTTCCATTCGAGATTCGTCAGGCCCGTACAGATCAGTTTTTAAATCTTCGTCAGGGGAATATGAGCGTAAGGGAGTACAGTCTCCGATTTAATTCCTTGTCAAGATATGTTCCTAATGTTGTAGCTACTATGGATGACAAAGTTCATCAATATGTGGATAGGCTAGATCCATATCTAGTTAGAGATTGTACTATTGCCGCTTTGAACAAAGATATGGACATAGCGAGGATCCAAGCTTTTGCACAGAAAATGAAAGATCAGAGACAGAGGAGAAGAACACAGGAATTAGAAAGAGGATATTCGTGAGGGCCAGATCTACAGGGCAGTTTATGGCATCCCAAGGAGGGTTCAGGCCACAGTTTTCTGCTAGACCACCTAGGCCATTATCTTCTTATTCTGCAGCTAGTGTCTCACCACAGTTCCAAGGGACCAGAGGAAATCAATTTGGGTACAGAAGTTAGAGTCAGAGTTCGCGGACAGTGGGGTACCAAGGGCAAGGGAATATGAGCCAATCGAGACCTCCTCGAGAGCCATGCAATAAATGTGGAAGGTATCATTTGGGCGCATGTTGGCTGGGGACCAATGTTTGCTTTTGGTGCGATATGTCAGGGCATATGATGAGAGAATGCCCACAAAGGGGCATAGGGGGTATGGCACGACCTACGGGGTCATTTGTTGCATCATCATCATCAATGCCTTATTTAGGAAGGG
>NW_025879187.1:0-2264 GCF_002878395.1 Capsicum annuum
AGTTCGGGAAAAAACTTAACAAAATAATTGATGATTCTTTTTTTTTTTAACTTGACTCGTGAAGGTTAATATGACCACTAAATTGGACTTAGATGCAAAGAATAATTTTATTCAAAAATATAGAGTGAGAGAAACATGAATGACAATATTTTTTCTAAGGGAGAACACTTATTGAAACTGACTCTATTGAAAATTTTGCAATAATAGACCTCTAGATAATTTTAACTATGTGTTTGGGAGGAAATACCCTTAAGTACACTTAATAAAATAAAATAAAATAAAATGACTTAGAAAAATAAATTATTTTACATATGAAATTGTAAAAAAATTTCTACCTCACGACCCCTAAAGGTTCAGTATTGTTAAATATATGTTTACATATTTTATTACTTTATAAAAATTCAGCCCAAGACCCCTAAAGGCTCAAGTTATTAAGATTTGTATTAAAATTAATTTTGAGGATAAAAAGGAAAAAAATAAGATAAAGATAGTAATATTCATGAGAATAATTATTTTTTTAATTTAATTTTATTTATTATTTATATTATTTTTTCAAAAATATCCTTCAATAAATATGTGAATAAATATTTTCTTAAAATACAGGTCGTATCTCGGGTAGAATTTTCTACGTATCTCACTAAAGGGTGAGAATCAGACCCTCGTACATCATGAAAACCGTAAAACTATGTTACTATATTTTTAAAAATTTGCCTTTCTTTTAAAAATAAATTTTTCTTTCAAAAATAATTCACTAAATTTGAGGATAATATAATCTCTTGCATTTTAAAGTTGTCTAAAAGCTGATCAACAATCAGATAGCCTTCTAAACAAATGTCAAAGAGCATGTAGGATGCACATATTGGTTATTATAAAAGGGACACCTATCCTAGATAGATTCGGCCCCTGTGCCGAATCCCGCTAAGTCAAATGCACATGATGCAAATAAAGCGGAATCTAATAGGGATATCCAGATTCTGAGTTTCAGTTCTTCTAAGTTTAACCTAATAGGGATTGGTGTCTAGACTGGCTTACCCGAGCGGACACTCGAGTCGAGGAGGGACAACTTGTTCGGTAGCAGTGCTACTCCGCCTTCATCGCCGATCCGAACCCCGCCTAACATGTGAGACTAATAATCCTTCACCAGGTACCTTGACACTCCGGCTATCTTAAAAAGAAATTTAGGATGCATGCGTTGCATTCCTTCTAGCCTATTTCAGAGACTCAAAGTGGGTGCACGAGAGAAGACAATTTATAATACAGTTCAACAATATCAAATAAAAAATGAGCAACAAGTAGCAGATTAGTCCAACAAACACAATATCAACAATAATTAAAGCAAGTATAAGTCAATAATCAAAGCTCAAATTCTTGTTAGTCCTCAGCAGAGTCACCAGAGATGTCACGCCCCTTTTTCGCTCAAGGGTCAAGTCGAAGGACTTTTCAATTAAAGTGACGATATTGAATAAGGATTGTTTTAATTCTAGAGTCACCACTTGGAAGCAAGTTATGGTGTTCCAAGTCACCTTTTTGAATTCTTAATCAAAAGGAAATGACTTTTTTGATCTGCAAAAATAGAAGATCAAGTAAGGAATTCTGTTGACCAAGGGGAAGGTGTTGTAACTCTCTGAATTTTAAACCGCAGACTCTACACGGTGCTAACAATCCCGAAGGACCACTAGCTAACCTATGACTGGTACCTACTGCAATAACTATATAATAATACTGAAATAAGCAGAATAATGGGCTGACTTGCCATAAGGTTCAAAACTGAAACATAACTGATCAAAATAATGTCTGAATATGGTATGACAATACCAAAGCTGATAATAACTATCTGAACTACTATAGTTTGAAAAAATTGTAGTCTGAAAGCCTCTAAACTGTTTGAACTATAGAGTTGAAAGGACAATCCCCCAACTAACTCCATCTACTGAAAAACTGAGTCTAATGAAATAATGAAATAATAACATCCTTAAATGATGAGGACTCGCTGCTAAGTCTACTACTACTGAATGGATCTGAACTGCTAAGTATGCTCTGGAGCTTGTGCTTCTAAACCTATGGTATAAAACACCATAGCGCAAGAAAGGTCAGTACGTGGGATTGTACTGGTATGCAAAGTGGGGTAAGGCTGAATGCAAGGGTTTATATGCATGAACTATAACTGACTGAATAACATGAACATAACTGCATGAGATTACATGCATGAATACATAATTGTAATTGAAATCATGAGGATTCTAAATACTGAGTATGAATACTGA
>NW_025879188.1:0-1229 GCF_002878395.1 Capsicum annuum
GTGGAGATCTCTTTGTTCAACCCACACTTGAACCGAATGATGTCATGGCCAATTTGTTCTCCCCGATGATCAAGCTTCAACATGAGTTGTTGAAACTCGTCATAGTATGCCATAACACTTCTATTCCCTTGTCGCAAATTGTACAACCTAGCAAACAACTCATGACGATAACTTTCGAGAAGATATCGTTGCCTCATTAGTTACCTCAACCGAAACCATGGTGGTGGTTGTCCCTCTACCAACTCGTTATCGAACCGCTTGACGTATTCCTACCAAGTGTTAGTGTAGCCTTCAAAATGAGCTATGGCATAACAACTCTTCTTCTCCTCCGAGATATCATTCACTTAAAACACTTTATCACACGCCGACTCCCAAGAAAGATACACCTCGGGGGCACTTTCACCCTTAAAGATAGGTAGGCTCAATTTGATGGTATTGATGCCTACGTCTCTCTCTAGGTGTCGGTCTCCCCTTTCTCCATACCCTCGATATCTCCTTGGATCCACACGACCTCCTCTCATCCCTTCCTCCCTCATGTAAGTATCGTCAAAAGCTCCATACCCTTCATAATACTCTCTACCATATTCCTCAAGGTGGACGGGACCATTTTGGATATTTGGAACTTGATTCGGAGGAATTGGATTTTGTGAAGGTGGTGGTCTTTGGTTTAGTGGAGCTTGGAAGGGGGGTTTGGATTTTGTGAAGGCATTTGACGTCTGAGTACCCTTTGTGGAACTTGAGACATTTGGGAATGGGTTGGTCTATTGGAGTCTCGGTTTAGAGGGTTATAAGTGGTTTGGCTTGCGGTATTTTGTGGAGCTAGTGAAGGATTTGGCAATTGTGTCTATGTTTCGAGAGTAACGGTGGCGGAGGAATTTCTATCATGTCCACTTGACAAAATATGTCGAGGAGTAGAAGGACGAGAGTTCCTTTGACTCTCCATTTGTTCTAACCTCCCACTAATAGTTGTCACTTCTCCCCTTATGGCTCCCACTTCCGTACTCAACCTTTCAAGAGCTCGGATCATAGCCTCAAGAGTGACCCTCATATTCTTCATTTCATTAGAATGCACGATTTGAGACGTGGTTCCCTCCATTATCAAGGTATCACCTACACAAGCAACAAACAAGTTAGTTTAAAATCCCTCTCCTCACTCACACTCTCTTGGTTCACTCACACTCAAGTTCCACAAGAATTGTAGATTGGCTAGGAACCCGTGAATCCGTAAG
>NW_025879189.1:0-1944 GCF_002878395.1 Capsicum annuum
GACTGGAACTACTAGTAATGGACTACCAAAATAAATAAAAGAAGAATGCAAAATAAATATAGTAGAGGATTGAAATACATAAGATATTCCCAAAACCTGGTGGAATCAGTACAAGAGCTTCTAATATAATAAGACTATAAATAAAGTGCTAAATAAATATACTGATACAACGCATCTCTAAATAGAACATACAAATTTTTCTAATACATAATATGGAGAATAGTAATACTCCGAACGCCACGAGCTCACCCTATGTCCATACTATGATTTATAGGCTATAGAAGTGTATACGAGTACCAAATACATGGTACTCAGTATATAACTATTGACTGAGCTCCAAAGATAATGTAAATTTAAATAACATGAAAGCAGGAAAGTAAACTACAGCCAAATATCTAGGAAAATAACATAGTAAGACTAAGAAGGCAATAAGGATAAACATCCTATTCTAGTCATACTCAATAACCTCAGTACTATACCGTATATCACTATCCACTAAGCAAATAAAGAGCTGAAGAAGGATATATATATATATATATATATATAATAGTATACAATGCTATGGAATGGATATAAAACATAATCAATAAAGAAAAGGAGAGATACATGGTAATTACATAACTTCATATTAATAGATATATATATACATATACATAAATAAGACCAATTTAGATGTACAACCTAAAGTAGTAATACTATCATCCTAAGCCCCTAATCATTATAGTAACTAATGCTAATATAAATAGGGTCTCCAATCCATACGTCTAAATATGAGATAATAATCCATAGTAAAATAACTATATAAAGATAGAAATCAGAATCATAACTACAATCTCAATACCAGTCAAATAATTAACCTATCACAGCTTAACGATAATAATAAATAATATAATAATTGGATAGCCCAACAAACAATACCTAAATTTGTCCCCATAATATTGAAGGTTTGATCAGCTCACACAACACACTATAATCAATAATCATCACCTATACCTATACTACCCTCTATAAGATTGATTGATGATACAGGTTCATGCTGGTGACAATCCATGCGCATGCATGTATGAGTGTAATGTATAATCCATAAGACTATAATTGAACCAAGTATTATAATGCTCCATCTTGATGACTCGTAAAGCTAGGACCTATGTAGACTTCTCTTCTTTGGTAAGATGGCTTATAAATAAAGAGGGCCCTAGGGGGTTTGTGAGTACCCGTATACACCGACCTGGTTTCGATCCAAGATTTTCAATACTCATCATTATCATCAACCTACTCCATCTAGTACCAAATATATACATAATTATATACACATACATACATACATACATATATGTATGTATGCATGTATATATATGTATGTATATATTTATACATACATATATATGCATAGACTAGAACCATGGCTCAAAGAGTGTGTAAATTTGTAGATTTGTTGCTCGAGAGAGGTTTTGAGGCTAAATCATCATAAAAGTATAGAAAAGATTAGAATCTTTCTTAATCGAGTAAATAGTAGTAGTAAAATCGTGGACCAAAATTTATGTTGTTCAAATCTCTAAAACATTATTATTGATCTCAATGGCTCATAATTCATTTATTAAGGTGGTATGATTCTCATTATGAAATAATCTGCTTTGGTAGTGAATAGTGGGAATAAATCTCTTTTTAGAAAAATAGTAGTGAAACTATATTTTTAGATGGAATCACACCATTTATCTAAGTCAAGTAGAGTTCTTGCATGAGTAGAGGCAAGGTCATTATTGATAAAGCAGATTTAAGATCATCTATTTTAGGATGAAAATTTGTGTATTATCAGAGATAATATGATGTGAGGTAAGGTTAAGGAGCTAATTTTGGACCAGGAGGGTGTTTTGAGGATTAAGGGGTAGATTTGTGTTCCTAGAGTGGATGATTTGGAAAGATCTATTATGGAGGAGGTCCATT
>NW_025879190.1:0-2920 GCF_002878395.1 Capsicum annuum
AGAAATGATGGCATGAGGCCCAAACAACACTGGAGATGGGGTGGGACTTACAACTTTTGAAATTGACTCAAATAATGAGGATTAACTCATGCCCCAATTTTGTTTGACTGGGTGACGCTAAATTATTTATTTGGTTGGACCGAGCCCTTAGTAGGGCAGCCTACGTATCTCACCCCCGAGAGAGGAGAATCAGGTCATGCGTAGTTCTAGCAGCTTGTTCTTTTGCTTTGATCTGATTTTTTTTTCTTTATTCGCTCTTTTCACTTTGCGATTTTTTTTTCTAACTCTATTTTTCTTGAAACTTTTTTTTTGGAAACATTTTTCTCTCTTTTTTGTAACTTTTTGACTTTATCTTTTTACTCGACACTATTCTTTGAACTTTGCTTACTCTATCTTAATTCCAAAAGAGGGGTATGAAAGAAAATAACACTAAGGCTCAAATGGGGTAAACAAAGGATGACACAATGTTTGGATAGCATAATGAAATGCCTTCATCGTATCAATCTTTAAGAATTCAAGTACATAACATGCAATTAGAAGTGAGAGATGAAGATCATTTGCGACATCTTTTTAAGCAAATTGAGTTTGTACGTCACTACTTCTTCTGTAAACTCCACCTTTGTTGTACATTCCTCACATCAAATGACTCATGCTTTCGTGGAGTTGCTTATCTTCTTGTTTCTCTTGATATAGGGATCACACGTCCACTATTTGACCTAATTGGGACTTGCCTTTCGATCGATGACTAAGGTGTTCTTGTGATTCTCAAAATAATTGCCTTAATTTTCAAAAAAAGCCTCACTTGATCACCAAATGCTCCAGCACTCTATCTATTTTCTCATACGCTCTCCTTTCTAACTTTAACCCTCTGATTCAATGTTCATGCTTAAACTGGACTTTAAGATCTGGCTAAAAATTCTGCAAGCATGTCATATCGCTAAAGTCAACATAAACTATACTATGTAAAGAAAACAAACAAACAACACAAATTTAAAACATAAATGAAAAGAGGACACTCCATTTAATAAAAATGAAAGATAGAAGGGTTTGAACATAAACAACAAAGGGACAAAACAAGATAGATCTCGAACTACAACCCTGAAATAATTCGGAAAACAGAAAAGAAAACAAAATAAACTACCAGACCTCTTCCTAGTAGGGAGAGGGGTGAATTCTCAATTACTCAGCTTGACATCTTAGCCACTGGTCTGCATATCAGCATGACTAGAGCTTTTCTCACTGTCAATGTTCTGCACCATGATTGATTTATCATGAATCATCTTTTTAATTTCTCTTTTCAAATCTCGACAATCTTCAATACTATGACTCTGAGCCTCAGAATGATATGCACATCGTGCGTTAGGATTAAAATTTCTTGAACGCTGATTAAGGGTGTGCCCAAGGAGAGGAGTGATCATTCTCTCCTATACTAATCTCTAAAATAAAATAGCATATGACTCTCCAATTGGTGTGAAGCTATCTCTCAACTTCTGCCTCATTTCATTGTTTGGCTTGGATCAAAAATCAGGTTTAGAAGGGTTTTGGTATGTTTGTGGAGTTAGAGAACGACTCTGAGGAGTTGGTGTGTTCCACTGTGGGTAAGATGGGGGTTGAACATATGGTTGTGCACAATATACTAGATATGGATGTGGGGAAAAAGAGTATAATAGATTTTGGGAGTGATTATGTGGAGCTTGGGCATAAACTTGAGCTTACGCCTGAGACCGACGATGATGTGGTATTATTGACCTTTCCTGCTGTCCAACTACAATAGCAAATGCATCTTTCTCATTCTTCTTCCCTCCAGGTTCCCTTAATTGATTGCAATATTATCCCAAATGTTTCACGGATTCCTCATGCCCAATCTTGCTCCTCAAATTTTTACATCACAAAGATTGGATAAAGATTAGCATTTGAAGGCATGCCCCAGTCTTTGTATGAAACATCTTCTTTACCCGCAGGTCCTAGAGAATTTTTCATAGAATTTTCTGTACTTTTCATTTTTCCAACCATTTTCTCCGACTCTTCTGGTACACTGGACTTCTTGTTAAGAAACTTTGGTGTTCCAGTTAACTTAAAAGCTCAAGAGTATAACAATGATCACCGTTGGGTGAGCTGGTGTAGAAGTCCCAGTAAAGGATTGAGCAACAAGATCACAGACAACATGTGGTGTTGTGAATGTAGAAGGCTTATGCTGAGGAGCTAGAGGCAAATTGGTGGAAGTATTGAGATGCTTTTGGCTTATAATGAATTCTGAGTCATCTTGCGGTGCATCAACAACAGTAAAAAACTAACTTTGAGATTTTGGTGGAAAACATGAGGTATTTTTAGGATCAATAAAGGGAAATGGGGGAGGAGGCAACCCACTGGCCCAAGCTCGATGCATTTCTGTCATTTGTTGTCTTAGCCTACTGACCTCTTGCTTTAAACTCTCATTTTCCTGATTCTTTGTTTGATCCATGATGTCACTCTCTATATCTTTGTTGAACATAACTGACCCTTTGTATTTGGTGTGATTTGAAGGACCAGCCAGAATACCACAAACCAACCACTTTAAACTGACTCAACATAAAACAACAAATGTGTTAGAGTTCAACACTTTTTCAAAACCTGTTTTTTTAAAAGATCAACGAACTCAAGAAGGGCGCTACGTATCTCACTCCTGAGAGAGGAGAATCAGGTGTGCGTAGTTCGTGAAGCTGTGCCAAAATGGCCAATTGAACTCTTTGTCCTCTTTTTTTCCTTTTTTCTTGAAACTTTAAGAAGAAAAGAAAATAACAAATTGTCAAAAGAATTGACTAAATTTTATTTTTTTTTTTGCATTTTTTAGGCTTAACATCCCTAAACAAAGTGAAACCTATGTTTACCAAAGAAGCTCTTTTTGGGTTTTCAATTTTGAATTTCATGCGAAAATGAAACT
>NW_025879191.1:0-2500 GCF_002878395.1 Capsicum annuum
GTCATCTACATAAGCTAATATAAAATTCTTGTAATTTTTAAAAATACTATCCATTTTTCTTTGGAATATTGAGGGTTCTCTTTTTAGCCTAAATGACATGACTAACCATTCAAAATGTTCTTTAGGATAAGTAAAGGCTATCCATTCTATACTTTCTTCATGCATTTGAATTTGTCAGTATCCGGACTTATAATCAAACTTACTAAATACTTTCTTTCCTTGAATTCTATTTATTAGCTCTATTTTATCTGGTAGCTTATATTCATTCATTTCCATATTATCATTCCAGACTATATAAGTGCATTACGATGGAAGTTACAAGGTATCATACGCGACATTGAATATTCAAACAAAAGAATAGAATTTCAAAGAGAACAATGTAAGGTAACTATTCCGTTAGGGTAAAATCAATTACAATAGATACCTTAAAGAAATTAGATTATTTAGACTTAAAAATACAATCAAAAAAGAAATATAGACGACTGAAGGATAATTTGATTATTAGGTGTAATTTCGATAATGGAGAACACGTGTTATATGGAGATGGCCAACAACTAAATACTATTACAGATCTTATAATAAACTTGGAAGAAATCATTCGAAAAAATAATACGAGAATATTAAAAACTGTAGAAATCCTTGAAGTCCTGCAGATTAAACATAGAAACTTTTAGACAAATGAGAAAAAATCTTTAATTTCATAAAGATTCAACAATAAAAAATAGATAGAAAAATACAAATCCTAAATAGTAAAGCAAAAGTATTATAGAGTATCCTAAGATAATAATCTTGAAAAAGAAGTACAAAAATTAAGAAGAGATATGAAACAGATAAAAAGAATAGCTTTCTTATGAATGATTCATTTTATCAAACTATTTTAAATGCAAGGAATTTTATTAAAGACTTAGGAAAGATAGCTGATCCGTTATATTCTAAAACAAGAATCACAGAACAAAAATATTTTTATACACAAGACATAAAATTAGTTTAGAAACTTAAAATCATGATATAAGAAATACCAGATATTTGCTATCCTTTCTATTTAATACTATTTAATATTTAGCTATTTAACACTTTCTATTAAATATTGGTATCAGAGTTTGAAGATTTTTCGGGAACCTATATTAAATGAGAAGACGTTTAAAAAATACAAAGACTTATAAAATCTTACACAGGAACTAAATAGCTTATACTTAAAATATAAAAGATGAAATGACTCGAAAGAAGATCTTCAAAGACTAAATCATCTAATCACCATAATATCTAGACTAGAATATAAATTGGTAGGACATCTTAAATCGAAAAACAATACAAACAGTTATTAATGAGTAGGTGTAATTTCGATAATGAAGAAGACGTGTTACATGAAGATGATCAATAGCTAAATACTATTACAGATCTTATAATAAACTTGGGAGAAATTATTCAAAAAGATAATACTTTATATATATATATATATATATATATATATCATTTTCAAATAATATATATTACTTTATGTCTTCCTTTGTCCTGTTCCAATATATACGCATTAATATAATTCCGTTAGTCAACTAAATTTTGTATGTTGACGTATCATTTTATGTCTATTTTACTTTTTTTATGAAATACTATTAGTTTTTTTAGTGTTTAAATGACCATAATAATTAATCATGAGAGATATTGTAAGATCACAACTGAAGTCATGAAGCAGACATGTGTTAAATGACTTATAATAAATAATTAGAAGTGATATAGTAGAATTACTATAAAAAGTTACTTGTAAAATAAAATCTAAGTGGGTCTCATATAAGACCTCAAGTTAATTTAAAACATCAAGATTTAATTTATTATTTTATATCTATTTTATCTTTTTTACTAAATATTATTATTTTTTTAAGGAGTGATATAGTAACATTATTGTTGAAGCAGCTGAATCAAGCATGTCAGAATTATCTATTTTACTTGTTTTTATTACATATTATTAATTTATAATACGTAAATAATTTATAATAATTAATTAGAAGTGATACAGTAAAATCACGGTTGATGCAACTGAAACAAACATGTCGACCTGTTGCCTGTTTCCTATATATAAGTAAATAAAATTGTATTTTTTATCCAACTTTAATTTTAGCACTATTTCTTTTTTTCCCATCGTTTTTCCTTCTTCTTTTTTTTTTTTTTTCATTTTTTTTATTCCTTGCAATACCTACATAAAAATATGCAGGTTGTAATAGTATAAAAGTTAACATATATTATAAATATAATAAATTGCACGTTTAATTATTATACACCAACCTTATCCTTTTATTTATTTATTTATTTATTTATTTATTTATTTATAGTATATTATGCTAATAAGTCCAATAAAAGGACAATCAGATAATCTGTATAGTTGACGACAAAATCAACAACCGTATTAGTACTTTCTCTTTATCTTTATTTTACAAAACTCAAATGTATCTGTTTTAAATTGATAGACTTATTTTGATTTGATATAGAATTTATGAAAATTTTT
>NW_025879192.1:0-4185 GCF_002878395.1 Capsicum annuum
TTCTATTTTAAATTCAAATTTCTAATGTTTATCTTACAATTATAATACATTTTGATAGTAATGGTTATCCACATTTTGTGACAGCAAATTGTGTAGCATGACTACGAAATAAACACATTTTTTTTTAAATATAAGTTTATCTTTGAGAAGATATTGTATACGTTAATTAGGAATAGAAAATTTCTAATTAAAGATGGAGAAATACTTATTATCACATAATCTTTAACCCAAAGAAAGCAGTAAAAATGTTTAATAACAAAGGAAAAATAGAGAAGCTAGCTTAACATTGTACATTGTTATAGAACTATATATAAAAGAGGTTAAGAAGTTAGAATTTCATTTCAACTCAAATTTTATTTAAATTCGAATTCAAATATCAAATCATTTTTTTTTTTCAAAAAAAAAAGATCTTTTTTTTACTCTTCCTTATCCTTGATTTTTAAAATACAATGTAAATATATTTTTTTTATAATCTATTTATTTAAATTGGAAGAAATATTTGAAATCAATAAGATTTATCCAAATATTTTTTATAGTTATCAATAATAAATAAAAAATGACCAGTTTGTTACTCATCCTTATCCTTACTATTTTATTTTATTTTTTTCTCTTTTTCTTAATTATCTTCTTTTCGTTGGTTTGACTCATTCTCTACTTGATACTACTACTTTTTTTTTTTTGCACGTTTTTAAAATTTTCTTTTCTTTTCTTTTATTTCCTTTCTTTTTTTTGTTTGTTTGTTAATTTTTTTTATAAAAATAATTTAAAAATTTATATATATAAATGTATTTTAAGTAGATATATACTTTGAATTTAATTATTAAATTTTAAAATAATTGCAAGTAATGATAAGTTTTACATAAACACCACAAATATATATTATTTACATTTATCAATAATAATAATAATAATAATAATAATAATAATATATTTATCATTATATTTGATATAGATAAGTTATGAAATATAAGAGTTCATTTAGAACTCTTTCATTGTGGGTTTCTATTTTTAAATTAATTAATAATATTTTTTTAAAGGAAAATGTCTTTTTAAATTTAAATAATTATAAGAATCTTATTACAATACAATTAAACTTGTCCTAAAAACTAACACGTGACTTCATAGCAACTTACCACTTGGCTTTTCTTATGTTTCGTCCTTTACTTTATAATATATATAGATATTAGAGCATTTAGAATGTAAAATTTTTAGGATTTATATAATGATTCTAAGTTAACTATACAACAGAAAAGAGCCAAAATATTCTTAATATATGAAAAATGACTCACAAGTATCATCCTTTCACTTTTAGGTCTAAAAATATGCTCAACTTTTGATTTTCGCTCAATAATCCTCAAACTAATTTTGGATCTGGGTCAAATTTTGCTATTTAAAAAAATCTTATCACAATTATGATTTCTCACATTTTTAATTTAGGATTAAATTAAGAGTAAACAACATAAACCCCAACACTTAACAACCTAATTAACCTCTCTTCCTATTTTTATAATAATTACATAAAATCTCAGATATTATATATTAGTTAACGTCATGATACATTAATTTATGATACATTAATAAATCTTTAATTACGGTTAACTACGGAAAGAAACGATAATTAAGCCTACAGTTGAGCATTAATGCGCTTAATTAAAGAAATTACCATTTAAATTGCATAATATACATTATTTAATAACTTATGAGAACAAATATCATAAGTTTTTCTATTATGTAAAAACTTATGATATATTGTATTATGATAACAAATATCTCATTTAATTACATTGAGTTCATGATACACTGCAATTCATGACACATTACATTTATTTGTGGTTAGTAATACATTATTATATTTAATTTACTTAATACTTTATATGTGTAAAAATATTTGATACATTGTATTAAAAGCTAAATATCTTATGATACATTACTTTATATACAAATACAACAATATTATATCTATTATTGTATCGTTAATTTAAGTTTTTGATATATTAAATTATTTTGGTTGAGATACATCACTGTAATTAAGTTTGTATTATACTTGACTTATTTTTTAAAATATCTGATACATTATATAATTTACATTAAGTTATAAAACTACAATTAGCTTATAAAATACATTGTTGAAGAGTAAAATATATTTTGATGCATAATAGTCTAGCAGATAGACGAAAATTAATTTATAGAAATTGTAATAAAAACAATCAAAAGTTTTGCTTAAATATCATAGCCAGTAGGCAAATTTTGGGCGAGATTTTAGTCGAATTAATTTATAGAAATTGTAATAAAAATAATCAAAAGTTTTGCTTAGTTTAAACTAGATGAATTTAGAAAATAGCCGGATACATTACCAGAATTTTGGGCGAGATTTGCAGCGCAGTAGGCGATGTACTAGGGGTAAATTATGATTTATCTGAAAATAAGCTACTTTTATGAGTTAGAAGGAATTTTTGTAATTAGTTTAGTGGGATAAGATTTTAAGTAATAATGAAAAGTTAGGGTGTGATTTTAAAAGTAATTTTTCCTTAAATTAAATCCACCCATATTTTAAACCCGCCCCGCTTCTGACCTATTTCTTTAACCCTTAAATCCCCCACTCCTTCATCCTCATTAGAACAAAACACTTAGGGTGTGATTGGTATGATGGAAAATATTTTCCTGGAAAATAAGTTGGTTTTCTACTTATTTTCTCATGTTTGGTTGGTGAGTGAAAAATATTTTCCGAAAATATTTTTTGGTGTTTGATTGGTGAGTAGAAAATATTTTTTAGAAATATATTTTTTAGTGTTTGGTTGGTGAGTGAAAAAATATTTTTTAGAAAATACTACTAATTGTTAACTAGTATATCACTGCCTGAACTAATTTAAGCATAGCAGATAATATCAATATTGAGTATTAAGATATTACAAGACACTAAATTTTAAGCAATTACTAATTAACAAACATAAGAGAGACTTTTCAACATTTTATCAGGACAATCTTAAAATACCACAATCAATAAAATGCAATTGAACGACATACTTATTCAACCTTGTGAAACAAGCTATAACAATGACAAAATGGAATATGCAATTAGCAAAAGTAACATAGGTAAGTTTTCCTCTATGCACATAAAAATAACAATATATTCAACGAACATTGAAAACAATGAAAAATTCAGACTTCAATATTTTTTATTTCAAACAGTGAAAAGTTGGAGCAAAGCACAGTGAAAAATGTTTCTGAGTAATGTGATTTTTTGAGTAATGTGAATTTGAGTGTTGTTCGGGTGGGGAAGAGGGGTGGGGCATAAAAGTCACATCTGTCATTTTCTGAAAAATGACTTTCCTTGACCATGAGGGAAATCATTTTTCCTCAAATAGAGAAAAATAAGTCATTTTAAAAAATATTTCTCTAATATTTTAGTACAATCAAACAAAAGAAAATAAGAAAACATTTTCCATCATACCAAACAAACCCTTAGTCCATAGCAATAGTAGACCAAACACTTTTGGTTTAAATTTTGAACAAAAAAAATTGTGCATGTTTGCAAAGTAAGGATATCAAGTGGGCCGGCCCGACCCGGCCCGACTACCTAACCCGGCCCGGTTTGACTCAGCCCGGTAAGCTCTAGGGCTTTAGGGTTTCGGATCCCGGGCCGGTTATTTTGTTAAAATGGGCCCGATTAACATAGCCCGGCCCAAAAAAAAAAAGATATTTTGGATTTTGGGCCAAACTAGCCGTTGGCCCAACGGCTATATAGCCGTTTTTGGGTCCAAACGGCTAGTTTAGACCCATTTATTTAAAAACTTTAAAAAATATTTTTTAATCCCAAAAAAAAATCTATAAATACCCTACAACTTCAAATCATTTTTCACACAATTTTTCACTCTCTCAAATCTCATTTTCTGTCAAATCTCAATTCTCAATTCTCAAATATTCAATATATTTAATTTCTTAAACTGTTCACTTTAATTTTTTTATTTTTCGTTTACAAAGTACGAGCGGAAGTTTCTAAAGTCGCAATCTTTGGATACTTCCAAAATTTGGTATTGTCGTTCCATCTCTTACGTTTAATTTTTATTTATTGTATTAATTGTTTAATATTTAATTTTATTATATTTGTGTATTTTAAATATTTTTAGTTTAATTTAATTTATATTATGGATAAATTAAGAAACCTCGCTACTGAAGGTGTTAAAA
>NW_025879193.1:0-4390 GCF_002878395.1 Capsicum annuum
GACGTCAATAACTTGGAGTAAAGTCAATGAACCCCTCTGCCAAATACCAATAGAAAGGATCTCTAAGTTACATAATATTTTTGTTATTATTATTCCATTTTGTGAAAAAATTAAGATCACTTACAGTTAACAAAAGATAGAAAAGCCAAAAAAAATCCCTCAACCCCACACGGTTAGGATAAGTTCTTTTATACATCCATGTACGGTCTTCATTTTCCATTTACACAAGAACGACAAACAATAATAGTAGAGAAGAGAAACAAAAACAAGAGAACCAAAACAATAACAGAAGAAAAACCACCAACAGTATAGTTTTCATACATTTCAGGGCTTAAAGTACCTTTAGTTTTCAATAGTAAGGCACAAAAACAATTCAGGCCAGCAGGAACAAACATTATAAACCCCAAAGGCTACAAATTCAACTCTATAAGTAAGGTAAACGTTTAATATTAGATCAAATTTAGTAACTCCGAATTCCACCAGAACAAAGATTGCAAAATAAACCCCAAAAGTAACAACGCCAATTAAATCAATGCTACAAACATTTAATACAACAACAACAACAACAATGCCTCGAATCCAAACGACGTCAATTTCTAGTAGTGTAACCACTTTATTACCACACTTCAATTCTACAAGCAAAACTACTTGCACTGTTACTTGGTCTACACACTCATCGAAATGATTCACAAGTACTTCTCAGACTATTACATACTACTACAACAAAATACTCTTCATTTTTTCTGATTGCATGAACCTCCTGGACAATCTGTTTGATCCAGTTCTCAGCAACATCTATAGGAAAAGCAACAGTGTGGATTTTGTAAGACTACGGCAAAATAATGGCTACTGAAAGATTACCATTTACCAAAATCTTGTCCTTTTTGATACACCACCTACTTTTACTGTGATGCAACTTAAACTAGACTTAACAGGGACTGAGACCACTTCCTAACCGTCTAACAACTTTACTAACTACTTCACTAACCAACTAACCAATGAAATGATGAAACAATGAAACTAGACTTAACAAGGACTACGACCACTTCTTATTTTTATAACGTAGAAGATCACAAATCAAATTTAGCTCATATAACAGTAATTACACGTAGAGCAGTCAAGCAGAACATATGCTAGCACTCACTTAAGAAACAATCAACCAGGTAAAAGAGGAAAATCCCAGACGACAGACAATATGTATCAAATGTATCACAGACGACGACAGACAATTAACCATGGCTATACGGTTCTGAAATTAAATCCCTTTTGTTTTCGTCTCTTTAGGAACTTGGAGGTATATCAAATGTAGTCGAAGTGTCAAGTGAGAGCAGATACTATCAATTTAAACTTCAGATAAAAAGGAATTCCAAACTCCAGAAATCAATATAAACAAAAATTAGCTAATTTGACCTCAAATTCCAAAACATTTGCTACAATCGAACAAATTGCACAAAATCCCAAACCCTAGAAATTGATTTACACAAAAATCAAACAATCAGCTACTCCAGTACAGCAATAAAGTAAACCTCAAATTAAAAAGTTTTAAGTAAAAACTATTCAAAAATTACTTTTGGTGTCAGGAAATTAATTCGACCTCAAATTTTCAATTGCAAATTGTCAGGAAAACTCACCGTCGCGGTACTGCGTTCACCATGGTTGTCACCGTCGCGGTACTACCTTCACCGACACCATCGCGATCGAGAAGAGAGGGTAGTGAACCCTAGTGTAGAGAGAGAGAGAAAGTTTTCCAAGAACACATTTAGAGAACAAGAGTTTCTGTAATGTACTTGTTGGTAATATAATTATTAAAAGTTTCCAACTATGGTGGCATACTTAATACAACAACAAGATACTGTGTATTCCCACCTATTGAGGTCTATGAGGTAGAGTGTATGTAGATCATACCACTATCTTAGAAAAAAAAGTAGAGAGACTATTTTCGATAGATCGCCAGTTTAGGATCGATACCCATATACCAACCCAAATATGACTGTATATAACTAGTATTGTACACAAGACAAACTAACAGAATACCAAACACAAAAGATAAATACATAGATAAACTAGTACGGTAAGTAAAATAAACTAACACCGCTAGCCACGAACAAAAAACTCTAGCCCCCGAGGAGCGTACCCCTACTATTACCGACGCCCTCCCACCCCTAACCCTCTACCCTAATCCGCTTTCTCCACACCTTTGTCAGTCCTCCGTTAGTTGTAACTTCTCCATATCATGCCTAATCACCTCCCTTCAATATTTCTTTGGTCTACCTCTACCCCGCCTAAAACCATCCATAACCAATGTCTCACACCTCCGCACAGGAGCATCTAAGCCCCTTCTCATCACATGCCTGAACTAATATAACCTTACTTCTCGCATCTTGTCCTTCACCGAGTCAACTCCCATCTTCTCTCGAATAATCTCATTCTTTACTCTATCTTTCTTGGTATGCCCACACATCCATCGCAACATTCTCATCTCTTCATCTCTATCACCTTCAAATTTTGGATGTGGGTGTTCTTAACTGGCCAACACTCCACTCTATACACCATAGCCGACCGGACTACCACTCTATAGAACTTACATTTAAGCTTCGAAGGCACCTTCTTATCAAATAGAACTCCCAAAGCGAGCCTCAATTTCAATCATCCTGCCCCAATACGATGTGTGATGTCCTCGTCAATCTCACCATTGCCCTGAATCATAGACCCCAGATACTTGAAACTCTCTCTCATCTGAATGGCCTGAGAATCCAGCTTCACAACTACTCCAGCTTCCTACGACACATCACTGAACTTACACTCCAAGTACTCCATCTTGGTTCTACTTAACTGAAATCCTTTAGACTCAAGCGTCTGCCTCCACATTTCCAACTTATCATTAACTCCAGTAGTTGAAATAATATAAGGATCTGTTTATATATATTTAATTAATTATTTTCCGTTTTCGACTACAATAGTCGGATATATATATTTAATAATATTTTTAATTAATTACTAATTTTCTGTATGAGGATAGGATTATATATTTAGTCATATTTAATTATTTATTTAATTATTTATATTTTCGACTATAGTAGTCGAAAATACATATTTAATAATTTATTTAAATAATTATTTAATTTTTGTATAAGGTTCTGATTATATATTTAGTAATATATTTATTTAATTATTTATATTTCTAACTATAGTAGTCGAAAATACATATTTAATAATTTATTTAAATGATTATTTAATTTTCGTGTAAAATTTTGATTATTTATTTAGTAATATATTTATTTAATTATATTTTCAATTACAATAGTTGGAAGTACATATTTAACAATTTATTTAAATAATTATTTAATTTTTGTATAAGAGTCTAATTATATATTTAATAATATATTTATTTCATTATTTAGATTTCCAACTACCATGTAAGGAAGTAAATATTTTATAATTTATTTAAATAATTATTTAATTTTTTATGAGGGTCTGATTATATATTTAATAATTTATTTATTTAATTATTTATCATTTCGACTACAGTGGTTGTAAATAAATACTTAATAATTTATTTAAATAATTATTTAATTTTCATATAAGGGTCAAATTATATATTTAGTAATATATTTATTTAATTATTTTTAGTTCCGACTATAGTAGTCGAAATATACATTTCCCACAATTTTTCGCCAAACATTCTGACGGTTGTAGTCACAAATAGTATCGAAATAATATTTTATGAAAAATAAAAAAAAGTAAAGTTTTCAATTGAAATAGTTGAAAATTTGCGACTACTTTTTTTCAGTCAGAAATTTCAGTTGGAAACTAGCGAATTTCTGGTAGTCCTCAAATCCTCCTTTCATGGAGATCAAATCCAAAAATTCCTACATTTAGAAAATACGCCAATAACAACCCTCGAATTACGGAGAAAATTCATAACAAATCCAAATATTTCTACATTCGAGAAATGCGTTACTGACGACTATTGAATTATAGAGAAAATCAAGAGAGAAGAATCAAGGAAGGAACAGATTTGTACCCACTTCGTTTATCAATAAAATTATTATTTCTTTATATTTTTATTTGTGGTTGAAATTTATTTTTCATGAATTAAATTATGTTGCAAACAACACTTTATATAATACAAATTTTTGAAAACTCAACGAAAAAAAATAAAAAATTAGAAAAACAAAGCAAGAAAGAAAAGTGAACAAAGGTTGCACAAAAAAGAAAGCAGCAAAATATATGGGAACCCAAGAAAAAAAAAAACACGAGTAAAGCTGTCAAAAAAAATAAGAAAGAAAAAGAGAATAGCATTAAAGGATGGCCATAATGTGGCATTTTGCCGCTAAAAAATTAAAAAGCTAAAAACAAAGAGGCTCAACCGTCAATTAAGGACACGCCA
>NW_025879194.1:0-2894 GCF_002878395.1 Capsicum annuum
AGAGATCATGCTTCCATTATGATTAGTAATCATGCTAATAATTATGCTAGCGATTTTGTTACTAAATACACTAATGATTACGTTATTGTCCATGATAATAATGATATACTTATCGGTTCAAGTTCGAATAATGATGATGATATCGATTATTGGTAGCTAGTATAAGTTTGGATGATGCCTATAATATTAATGATATGGAGGATGATCTTGACGATGGTATTTATGAGGATATTGTTGAATATCCATACTACTTCGAGTCCGAAGATACATCTTATACTATGATGAAATACTTATTATGATATAATGATATCTAGATGTGAGATTGACGATAGTGATCATAGCAAAATATAAAAAATAAAAAAATGGTTATAACGTGGCATGATATAAATGAATTAGTTGATGACTAATGATTAGTTGATAAGGGATAATTAGTTGATAATAGATGATTAGTGATATATGAGATTAGTTATTACGTGATGGTTAGTTAATAAGTGTTGATCTATTGACAAATAATGACCATGGACACTGATGTCACCCAAAACTAACCTCTAAAAGAAGTATGTTGCGGTCGATGCCAAATATACTAACCCAACTAGGTTGGGGTCGAACCCACAGGGAATATGTCGAATAGTTATTTAACTTGACGTTATTCATGAGAAGTGAAGAAAAGTAAATGGGGGATTTTGAAAGTAATCAGTAAGTTGTAACCGAACCTGAGTGCTTTGAGTTATAAATAGTAGAAAACAAACACTAGGACTGTGTTCCCCCTGGCTTCTTAATTCATAAGTTTCTCATGTTCAACCCTCCTATTCTGCTGCTCTGCATGTAAAGTCGACAATCTATGTATTATCAACAATCCTGTGAATGTTTTAATAAATCTCACCCTTTACCTAGTGAATCTCAGGGCGTCGTCTTATTGCTCTTTGTCTATTACTTTAGTTTAACTCCTATTTTTTTAGTATCGAGTTGATTAGATGACATGGTGGAATAATAATGATGGAAGTGAATCACAAATTGTTGTCTTAATCTTCTTTTCTAAATTATAAACTCCCTTGTGAGGATGTTTACGAATACAGGCTATCCCCAAGCTTCTGCAGTAGCACTGAGGTCAATTATGATGAAGAAGATTAAGATATACGTAGTTTACTTTAGAATAGCTGAATCTTTCACTTCCCTTGCATAGTTAATCCATTAGGGTTCCCACAACACAAGTCAGGAAAGTTAGCCGCGCATGTTCATGCAACGATCCATGAAAATTAATAAGGAAAGCATGTAATTAATTGTGCAATAATGAGATGAATAAAATTTAAAGTCTTCAATTGAATAAAAACCCAAAATCTTAAGTACAAAGTATAAATAATGTAAAGTAATGCTAAAGTGTGTAAAAATGTGTAAAAGAATATCAAAATATTTAACCAAATAAAGAAGAAAACCTAAGGAATTTATAGTATCTCAAAAATACTAAGAAATCCTAATAAAAATAAAAAAGATAAAGTTAAGTCGGTGCATGGTATGACTCACTCATCCACTCGTATGCCCATTGTACGAGTCGTACAATGGCATTTTGTATCTATTCCAGTGTCTGGTCTCCCATGGCTTCAACTTTCTGTTCTTCATATGACTTCTGCTCACGAGTCGTACCTTGATTATATAACTCGTGTCCCTCATTCGTATCCACCTGGTACTTCTATTTTTTCTAGCTTTGAACACTGGTCTGCTTACGGTTTTCCTATATTAGTTGTACTCAGACTTTCGACTTGTATACTTCGGAGACTTCAACTTCGGATGGTAGCTTTAGCTTATGTTATGCTTACGACTTCTTTATATGGATCGTATCATTTGTTACTACTCGTATGACTAAGTCGTATCTTTTCTTCACATAGTATTTTGTTTGGGCCCTTGGTTCTGTTGTGCTTATGAGACATCCTAAGAGTCATATGATGTGCTGACGACTTGTGAGGTGACTCGTATCTTGACCAGAATTAGTCTTTTCAGGTCATTTTCTTCTATTTTCATCCCAACACCATTGTAGACCTATTTTACCTACAATAAACACAAAAATGCATCATATCTACTAAAACAACCTTAAGTACCTGCATAAACTCATGGTTTTAAGCATCGAAAGTCCCATGTTTCCATGACACATCAACACCCTCAACTTAGACTTTCGCCTGTCCTCAGGAAACAACAATTAAGCTCTATAACTCAACACAATGCTTAAACAAGAAAATCATAAGCTACCCATGGAAGTGATTGTGAATTTAATTTTCTCATACATTCTTTCCCTCTTCTAGAAATCAATTTTCAAAAATCAATCTATGTATAACAATTCAGCACAGGTGAAACACAAGGGAATTCTATGATGGAATTACATTAGTTACAGACAATCGGGCATCAACACGAGCCACATTAACCAAACATATTAGCAAACTAACAACACAACCCCTGTGCTCTCACAGTCAAAGACATCTTATTCACTCAGCTAAGATTAATCAATTAATTCAGGGATATAAAAAACAACACTCTCGCTCATAAACAAGTATCACCGGTGTATATAGAATACCATAGGTTTGCCCATATGCTCTCTTCCTAAGTTTTCGGATAGTCAAAGTAGGATCACTAAAGAACTTTATTCGACTTATAACGTAGGTTAAGGGCTGGTATGGTATCATTTTAGGATTTATTTAGTGACTATGCCTCCTTGACACTATGATTTATTTTGGGTTCACTTATTTTTACTTTTTTTTCAACTTTATTTCTGCCCTTATGTCTCACTTTTTACTTTGAAAGCACATTCTGACTTAGGCCAGGTATGGTTTTCTCGCTTTATTTTTCTTTTCTTTCTCATTTGTGTTCAATTTTCTTCTTTTTTTTCTTTTGTTTTCAATTTCTTA
>NW_025879195.1:0-1935 GCF_002878395.1 Capsicum annuum
AGTCAACCAACATTCATATACATATGTAGTCAAATCAATGAACATGTTCAAGCCACAATAATGGAGTATAAGTGATGCAAGGTAACACATAGCATCATATTTTGTAATTAGTCATCACTAAATAATATAAGTAGATGCATGAGCATGAATATCTAAGTGAAATACGCAATTACCATTTTTACAAGGCTATCATATTATTAACAAATAAATTATAAGTCAAGTGCATGCTAGCTAGTCGCCTCTTTTATTCCCACATTTCACAATACTAACTCAAAAAGGGAAATCGTTCACATAAGCATTTGCTGAATCATTAGACTTGGTTCATAGCAAGAGTGGTACATAGTTATAGGTTCACTTGGTGAACTAATCAATAAATCAAGTGATAGAATAACCATAAGATCAATTCACAAGACCTTCCAAGGATATCCATATCATGATAACAAGATAATAAATCAAATATAAATATTATCCAACCATCGACCATATACATAAACCAAAAACTGGTTTTAACCATTATAATGTTAATAACATAAGTTAGACGTTCACCAAGTAGCTAGTCCACTAAGGAATTTCATAATTCAAGCTTAAGGTAGGTCAAGTCCCATTCCTAAATCTCAATAATGCCAAAGTTTACTTCTACAAGACTAACTTCTTCCTAGAATTAGGTTAGGTTTAGCTAAATCACACAATAAGGGCTTATCAATCCATATTAAGCCAATAAGGGAAAAACCTTCTTCAAGGAACCTTCCTAACTCACCCCAAACACTAAGGCCATTTCATAACAAGTCATAATGCAACACCCTGAGTCTGTACCCCGGATGTCACACGGTGCTTACAACTCCAAAGGATCACAAGCTAACCCATGACTGGTACCTGCAATGAGCACTGAGTAGACATACTAAAAGCATACGTGGAAATAATCAGAATCTTCCATAAGGTTCATAACAGATAACAATAACTAATAAAGCTGAATAACTAATGAAGCTAGTCTGAAAGCCTCTAACTGTTTAACTATGGAGTCGATGGGACAACTCCCTAACTAAGCCTGACTGAACTGACTACTTAGTTGCTCAGATAATGAAATAAAACCTTTGTCCTTAAATTATGAGGACTCACCACTATATCAGCTGCTGATAGCCTAAGCTGCTGAGTACGGTAAGGAACTAGAGAGTCAGAACCTATGATATAAGACATCATAACACAAAGAAAGAGTATGCATCAGTAACTGATAATTGATAACTGATAGCCATTATTTTGTAGAACTATCTGAGTTCTTTACTGAATACTGAGATTGAAACTGTAACTGTGGGAGTGTTAACCAACATACCCCGATATAAACTAATTTGGGGTCCAACCTCTGACCCCAATTGGAAGGGTGTTATCACATTGCCACTAGATACTTAAAAAGTTGGGTTAACCCTAATCTGGCAGAAAGACTCATGAAATATGTATATTTTTTTTTACGTCAACCCTAGTCTGGAAGAAGGATGGCTTACCCTACATTAACTACGTAGTTCTGTAATACAGGGATTGCTACTAAGGGCCAAACCCTCTGATGACAGGAATGCCCCCATTCCTAGGTTCTGTCGGTGTTGAATCTTACTCCTAACTAAATGGATACTGAATTGATTACTAGACTGTGCTAGACTTGACTGAACTGATACTGATCGTGTTGACTGACTGTACTAAACTGAGTTCACTGACTTTAGTTAAATGACTGAATAGTACTGTTCTTCACATTTCTGGGACTATTCTATAGCTACTACAACTAAGTAAACAATGAGATTTTGAGTAATAAGTACCCCAGGACTCGATAACTTCACTAATAATACAACATAGCAATTCTTTAAAACATAGCAATAGTCAATTTATCACAATGCAATCACTGAGACATTTTGTCAAATACTTGAAAGTCATGAACTTGTACATGAATGG
>NW_025879196.1:0-2715 GCF_002878395.1 Capsicum annuum
AGTATTCTATATCATCTGGGCAAATCCAATGTAGTGGCTGATGCTCTTAGTAGGATGTCTATGGTAGTGTTTCTCATGTAAAGGATGGTAAGAGAAAGTTAGTTCAAGAAGTTCATCAGTTTTCCCGACTAGGTATCCGCTTAGTTAATTCAGCAAAGGGTAGTATATGGGTGCAGATTAGTTTGGAATCGTTTATGGTTTCTGAAGTAAAAGAAAAGCAATATAGAGATCCCAGTCTAGTTAAGTTGAAAAAGTTAATCAGAGATTAGAAAGTACAGGTTTTCTCCCAAGGGAGAGATGGTGTGTTGCGTTGTTAGGGTAGACTTTGTATGCCATGTGTGGATGGAATAAGGCAAAGGATTGTTGCAGAAGTGAATGGTGTGCTTTACTCAATTCACCCAAGGGCCACCAAAATGTACCATGATTTACGGGGGTCTATTGGTGGAATGGAATGAAGAGAGACATTATAGAGTCTGTGGCTAAGTGCTCTACATATCAGCAAGTTAAGATTAAGCATCAGAAGCCTAGTGGGTCTATTCAGGAGTTTAGTATTCCCACTTGTAAGTAGAAGAAAGTGAACATGGACTTCGTGATGGATTTGCCTCCTACTTATCGTCAGCATTATTAAATTTGGGTCATTATGAATAGGATAACCAAATTAGTTCACTTTTTACCAGTTCATACCTCTTATTCAGCCGAAGATTATGCCAAGATCTATGTCAAAGAATTGGTCAGGTTATATGGAGTTTCATTGTCCATTATTTCAGATAAAGGTAAGTAGTTCACCTCTCACTTTTGGAAAGCCTTCCAAAAGGGTCTTGGTACCCAAGTTCACCTCAGTACAGCCTTTCATCCTTAGACAAATGGTCAAGCATAAAGGACCATTCAGACTCTAGAAGATATGTTAAGAGCCTGTGTTGTTGATTTTAAAGGTAGTTGGGATGACCACTTTTCTTTGATCGAACTTTAATATAATAACAGCTATCATTCTAGTATTCAAATGGATCCGTTTAAGGTACTTTATGGGAGGAGATGTAGATCTCTCATTGGTTGGTTTGAAGTAGGTGAGGCTGCAGTAGTAGGGCCTGGCCTAGTATTTAATGCCTTAGAGAAGGTTCATTTGATCAGAGAGAGGCTTAAGACAGCTCAGAGCTGACAAAAATCTATTCAGATATGAGAAAAAAGATCTCGAGTTTGAGATTGGTGATTATATTTATCTAAAGATCTCTCTCATGAAGGGAGTGAAGAGGTTTGGAAAGAAAGCAAAGCTCAGTCCCTGATATGTAGGTCCTTACTGAATTCTCAACTATTTTGGGAAGGTAGCTTACGAGCTTAAGTTGCCTTCAGACCTAGATTCAGTGAATCCAGTGTTTCATGTCTCCTTGGTAAAGAAGTGTATAAGTGACCCAGCAATTGTAGTCCCGATAGAGGGAATTGATGTCTAGAACAGTCTCTCTTATGAGAAAATCTCAGTCAAAATTCTTGATTATCAGGTTCACAGACTGAGGAACAAAGAAGTTCCTCTAGTCAAAGTTCTTTGGCGGAATCAATCTATTGAGGGAGCTACTTAGGAAGCAGAAGCAGATATGCGAACCAAGTATCCCAACCTCTTCTCTGCAAACACAGACTCAGCTCAAGGTAATAGTTTTCTTAAATTTACTCGGTTCCATGCTCAGATTACCTTTACAAAATCTATTTTGATTCAGTTGCACAGCACTCTCATATTATACATATCATCATGAAACAGCTCAGTCATGTGTCATGTCTTTAAAATTCAGTCATGTTTTAGTTATGTATGTCTAGTATGGAAACTCAGTATATCAGTAGTTTTAGTTATGTAATCATGTTTTAGTTGTGCATGATCAATATGTAAACTCAGTTACTTAGTACTCTCAGCTTAGTCAGTCTCATTCGAGGACGAATGTTCCCGGGGGGGATATTATAAGACCTTGCAAAATTCTTGTTATTTCTATCCTAAATAGCATGTCAAAAGAGGCCTTAGAATTAGAAAATTTTAGCTAAATTCAAGGCTTAGAATAATTTTTAGCCTTCGAGATTGAAGGATCTTATTTTCGACCTTTATGGCCTTAGAGTATTGATTTTTAAATTAATTCATGATTAGGGTCACTTGTAGGTCATCTCAAGCGAGTTTTAGATTTTTCAAACGAGCGTAAGGATGAGTTTGGATGTCCAAAATAGCAAGGAGTCACAATAAGCCTGCATCGTAAGGGACAATTAACCCAAGAAGGGGTCACGCCACAAAGGCTACTTGACCTGAGCAGGGGTCGCTCCACGAGGGCCGATTGACCCAAGAAGGGGTTGTGACGTGATGGGGGACCCCATCCAGCATTATTTTATCCAGTTTTGTGCAGAAAAATGGGTCATTTTTCCCTTACATAACACGAAATTTAATATCCTAAAGGGCTAAATATACTCATTGTTTTCAAAATCATCCTAAGAGCAAGCCCTAGTTACATCAAGATCAAGAATCAAGTCTCAAGAACTCATCATAATCTTCACGAAATTAATATTCAAGGTATGTTAGGTGTTTATCCAAGGATTTCCTTCCATCCTTGGAGTTCAAGAACCCTTTTAAAATTACAGGTTGGTTTCTTTCATGAATTTTATGTTGAATTTGATTGTATTCATAATTATGATATAGTTGGGGTATAATTCATGAGGAATTATGAGTTTTCATGCGAATTAATTAACATG
>NW_025879197.1:0-4317 GCF_002878395.1 Capsicum annuum
TTATCTCCTAATATGTGAAGTTGAGATGGCTTAGTTGATAACACATGCCATGATGATGCTAGTTAAAGTATGTCCTTATGATAGTTGAATAACCTATACTATGGGTGGCTAGTAGTTTTTCCCCAACTTGATGACTAGTGATTTTAAGACTTGTAATCTTTTGACTTTTGAAAAAATAAGGTTAATTAGTATGAACTTCGCGGTATTTATCAATGAATTATAGAATTAATGATTACATGTCTATGCTATGACAATGTTGATTTCTTTATGTTGAATTATGGTATGGGTATTTGGAAGTGGATTTTGGTAATGAGCCATGGTGGGGTTGTGCTACCCATGGTTTTTGATAAATGGATGGAGTAGTTATGCTTTATTGTATTATTGGTTGTATTCTTTGGTGTACTCTCCGGTGGTATGGGATGCCGTGATGAGTTATTGTTTGATATTCTTTTGTGTGCTCTCTGGTGAGATGGGATGCCATGATGAGTTCTTTGTTGTACTCTCTTTCGTGTACTTCTCCGTGGTATGGGACATCATGGTAAGTTCTTGTGTTTATGTTCTAAAGATGGTTGATGATGATTATGGCAAGTAGATGCTTTGCGATCGTTTATATGGCTTTATGTTTTCAAAATTATACTCAGTTGTTATGGAGATTATGGGATATATTGAGATAGTATGTCATGTTATTACTTTAGTAGCATAGATGTTGTTACAGTGGTATCAAAGCAGATTCAGGTTCGATCCTATCCCTTGACTTTAAGATCATTGTCTTACTTTATATCATCTTTACATTATATTTGAGTTCATTTGGTCGATGATGCCTACTGAGTACCAGCATTTTGGTGCTCATACTACTCTTTTGTACCTTTTTGGTGCAGACCCAGGTTCTAGTTAGCGCCGTTGAGCCAGTTCATGCGAGTTGACTATTCGGAGACAGGGTGAGCTCTTGAAGATCGAGTTTCCCTCTTTCCCCTCTATCCTTATTTGTCTTTTTCTTTTGAGATAAATGTATGATATTATTTAAGACATGTTAGATTCTGAGATTGTAAATTCCTCTTCTAAAGTTTAGAAGCTCTTGTATTAATACTCTCAGGTCGTGGGATTTGTGTTTGAATATCCATTGTCCTTATTTGTGAAATGTTATTGTTATATATTGTATTCACATATTGGTTCCAAGTTGGACGTTCTTATCAAGTAACCCATTGCAATAGCTCCGGGTTACGGTATTGTCTTACCTATCGGTGGAATGTGGTAGGTGCCATCATGACTCGAAAATCAGATCATGACAATTAATTAATCATCCAGTCGATGGAAGACACAAGTTGTGAGTAATTAAAGTTTATCTGATTGTTGGTGAAGCCCTCAGCTTGAAGTGTTAGCTCTCACGATATTAGGGATATATTGAAGAAATGACAGGAGAAGACAATCTTGAGGTAATGTTATTCTAGTGAGTTTGTGACACAAGCCAAATTGCCTTCGGACCTTTGGATGAGATACATATGATGCTCAAGGTGTTTGATGACTTCTTAGTGGTTTTAAAAGATGCCACATGGATGAAGATTACCATTATTAAGAGGGTCAAAGGACTTTGACAAGGTCAAAGGAGTGCAAAACGGGGCTCGAAAATCATGCGTCCAAGGTGCTTTGGATCCGCTCTAGCATTTCAAGAGCGGGTCAAAACAACCCCTAGTTTGCCTTTTCTTACATTTGGGTCACTTTTGGATCCTAATTATGTAATACTTAGCCAAACTATAAATACTTGGTAGGTAGGTTTATTTTAGTTAGTTTTTGTTGATTGATAATGATGAATTCATGAACCTCCATTGAGAGTGCTTGAGAGCTTGGAAAAGCAAAATGTTGAACTTTGATTAAAAACGTCGATTGTGAGGGAGATTCTATCCCCTTTGCGGTCACGTAAGCGTTAGGTGCTATTTGATAATCATTAAGGGAGGTTTTTCGGTTTGATACACCCTTTGATTGCCCTTTTATTATCATTTTTGTGTCTATCTTTCTATCGTTCTAATCTTATCCCTTATCCCTCTATGTTTACTTTACCCGCATTGAGATTCGAGTTCTCGTGGCTTGAATCGTATCATTTTGTGCGTGAAATATCGGTCATCTTATGTCCTTATCTCCAGGAAAATATCGGTGATTATAATCAGCTTCTTTCGTATGTTAAATTCCTTTGTAGAATATATGTTTTTCCAGTATTACTTTTCACAACTTATTTAATCTTCTTTGCAGAAAGCACATATAAAAAGTTTGCCAGAACATCAACCTGTTGAGTCTTCAAATGGTAGACTGATCTTCAAGATGTTTATGTCTTGTCCCAACAGTTTCTATCCATTTCGTTGGTTCATAACTGGTAGCTCTGTTTATCAAGTGTTACCAGTTCATTTCAATGAGATATTGTATGTATGTGTTGTTTTTCCTTACCATGAGATCTGATGTATTATCAAATTCTTGTAAGTGTTGCAGCTGTAATCTTTTGTTACAGCAAAACATGAAACTAGCTAGCAAGTTCCAATGCCTAACTTGGAATTGGCGCGCATAGATAGTCACCTTAACTTGGTCTCAACTGTCAAATAAAACTCCAACTTATAATAGAATCATCTAAACACCTTTCAAAATTTATGTGTCAAGTCAACGTCAGGTGTTGACAAGTCACAATATGGATGAATTGAGGTGTCTAGTTGTGCATTCTCAAAGTTGGAGTATTTAATTATTAGTTAAGCACCTAGTTAAGTTGTCTGTCTATGTATTATGCTTATAATAATGGTAGACGGTATTTGAAAATGACAACTTGGGAATGAAGGGAAGAGGGAACATAACTAAACATGGATTCCAGTTATCACAAAGTTTCAATTACAACTTATTGATCGAGGATTTTAGCATGTGTTGTTTATATACTCCCTCCGTTTGCTTTTGCTTGCTACTATTTTCTTAATTTGATTTTCATTTTTGTCATTTTGGACAAATCAAGAAAATACAATTTTCTTTTTCCTTTTTTCCCAATTAATTTCAGACACAAATAGTAAACATCGCTTAGTATGGGTACTATGGTAAAATTGTCATGTCAGTAATTGTTTTTCTTAATGGGTGTGTCAAGTAAAAATGTGACAAGTAAAACAAACAGAGCAAGTATATTAAAAACGGCTATATATTTTTCCAGAAACCCTTAGGGTCAAAATTTTTTTCCTTTTTTGATAACTATGGTGTTCGGGCCAGCTTGAATGTACGTCGACTAAATTCACGGGATACCCACCAGCAACAAGTACTAGGTAACTCTGTCCATCAAAACTAAAACAAATGAGAAGAAAACACCTAGTGTTTGTCTCAGCTGTGACCTCGTGATGTGTACTCATCTCCAAAGATGTTAATCACACTAAAGCATTGTTATTCACACTTATTGCTAACTAGAAACCATTGGATTCGGGTCTATATAAATCAGAAAGACGGTTCAACTTTAGCCCCAAAAAAGCGGGGTTAAAATATAAGATGAATAAAATCATTAAAACATAGTACTTGACGTTTAATACTTCGTAGAAATAAGTGATCATAGAGTTAGTTAGTAATCATAAGGGTAAAACTGTCTTTAGCTCATAATGTTAGTTAGTTAAGATTCCAAAAGTTAGTTATTAATGGATACTTAGCTAATTAACTGATCTCAACAATACAGTGATCAATGTACTATATATGTATGGTATGGTTAATCCCTATTGAGAAGTCAAAGCATTTGTAATTAATGACATGTAATAGTTAGTTAATTTGCCATAGTTAGTTAAGCCTTAATGATTAGTTGATAGATTAGTTGGGGTTGGTTGTTGACTCAACGGAATCAGTTATGACAGCTGTAACCAGCTGTGATTCTCAAGATATTTTGTGTATAGACTTTATGTATATAGTTCCTATTGAGCAATAGAAGGGTAAGGACTCCCATTTTCTCTCTCACCAAATACTCTCTCTGCAACTTCCAGATATTTTTCTGAGCTAAATCACTGCATTCCTCTTCATTTTAATACAAGCTTTTCAGTGAATAAACAACATTTCCTCTTCTTCTTCTCTTAATCTCTATTACTCGCTTCTTCTCATAACTCTTAGAGAAATTACTACATTATCAGCCACTAATGGTTTGCTTACATTTTCTTTCATCCAGTTTTCCCCGCGTCTATACCTCTTTCTGCTAAATCTTTTCCTTTTACATCATGAGCTCTTCAAGTAGAAGATTGAGGATGGATTTTTAGCCATCAAAGAAATATGAGCTCTCCACGTGAAAGAAAAGATACATAGTTTGCAAAGCATGGTGAGGAGCAAGAA
>NW_025879198.1:0-2154 GCF_002878395.1 Capsicum annuum
CTCAGATCAAGCTCAAGGTAACAGTTCTCCTTAAGCTTACTCAGTTTTATGTTCAGTGTTCGCCAAAAACTTGGTATTAAATACCGTTGCATATTCAGTCATGCATTCATGTATCAACTCAGTTATATAATTAGGCATCAGACATAGATTCTCACTATGAGAAACTTAGTTCATCAGAACACCCAGTTATGTATTCATGAATCAATTACCCATGCATCAGATATGCATGTTCAGTATGATTTGTTCAGTTATCAGTCATGTCAGTCATGAGATCATGTTCCAGTATGCATGTTTAGTATATAAGTTAGTTATCTTCTCCCCTCACTCTTAGTCTCATTCTAGGATGAATGCTCTCAAGAGGGAGATATTGTAATACCTTGTACTTTTTGCTAGCCTTAAATCATCTCAAGAATGTTAGAAACTTGCTTTGAAAGATGAATCCACTTTAAGTCAAGTGGGAAATTAAATTAGCTTTCCAATGATACAAATTTCATCAAAATCCTACATCGGAGGAGAAAGTTATGGCCAAAATACAGAAGGCAGTAAAACAGCCCTGGTCCGACGATGAGGCCGATGGACCGTCGGACTAGCGATGGACTGTCTCCCATGACCATCGTAGTGAGAAAGTGTGACTACCTTCTACTTAGGAGTTACAGCCTAGGTTGACTGACCCTCGGACTAGCGACAGACCGTCGCTCAGGCCGTTGTAAGGGAAACAGTGAGGCCACCTTGTAGATAAGGTGCGTTGGAAAAGTTGATAGACAATCGAAATTGCGCCAGACCGTCGCCCAAGCCATCGCAGCCAAGGCAGTGAGACCCTATTCAGGTTCACGTGCGACGGTGGGAACGATGGACCGTCGAGCCAGCGACAAACCATCACACAAGCCATTTTTTTAAAGGGGCATTTTTGTTCTTTTACCACCTATTTATATACCCAATTATATCTGAACAAAGAGCAAAAATTCATTATTCTTCTCCAACAACAAAACTAGGGTTTTCTCTCTAACATTAATCTCCAAACACAAAATCCAAATCTTCTTCAAGAACTAAGAGATTCAAATTCTTTAAGTTCACAACCCAAGTATGCATAGTGTTCATTCATGGAATCCTTTTGTCCATGAAGCCTAACAATCTCTTTTCAAAGTTTATGTTTATGAATTTCATGATTGGGCTGCTTTTGTTCATATTGATAGTGAGTAATTGAATACTATTCGATGTTGGGGGATAAATTTTATGTTGATTTGATTATTATAGATGTAGATTCATGTAAACCTATGATTAAACCCTTCAATGATGAGATTATAATTAAATCATGATGTTTAATTGTTGTATAATGTTGTTTACACATACTATGCCTACTATGTGTTTGATTAAATTCCTAGATAAAGGAAAATTCCCAACTAGCATGATATCATGAAATCCCCATGTATGTACAAGTTTATGCAGATCACTTGTTTTATGATATGCTTAAATAAATGTATTATGGAATATGATGTTAGTGATGTGTTGATGTAGGTCATGCTTTGTCAGTTTCCTTCTATCGAGTAGTAGGGGTATTTGAACCCAAAATTTTAGCTTTGTGCCTAGAGCCATGCCATGTTTTCACGATACTCTCAGTCAAGATATGATTCTTAGACTTCAGACAGGCTTATGACTCAGGAAATCTTCATGTTCTTATGAACTCAGTCAGTTCTAAGATATCAGTAGTATTTTCATCAGTCAGCAGAAGTTAGTAACTCAGTCCATGTTCAGTTCAGTAAATCATGTTCAGTGTCTATTCAGATGGGAGAAGAAATTAGCACTGAGTGAACCCAAGGATGGGAACTCACCTGTTATATGAGAGTGTGATTTTTAGAAGCCATACTTGAGTTTCAAAACTAGATAGCCTGCAAAGGTTGAGACATCATAGCCTGCTATATGAGGGTAGATAAGGTGGTATAACCTGCTATATGAGGGTTCCCACCATTCTCACTAGAGTTGCTTGTTATATTACGGTCACTCACATGTTGTCCTTACCAGTGAAGTGGTACTGACACCCTTCAAATCAGGGCACAGATTGGACCTCAATTCAGCTATAATGCATCCTTTGGGGTAGGTCGGTTAGATGACTACCTCCTACAGTCTCAGTGTCAGTCTCAATAAAAAAACTCAGAT
>NW_025879199.1:0-1151 GCF_002878395.1 Capsicum annuum
AACAGAATCATCAAGCTCATAAAAAAGAACAAGTTATGAAACAACTTCAACAGTTAATTTAAACCAATATTACATAACAGGAACAATAAATGAAAAAGAATATTTAATACTCTTAAACACAGGACGAGAAGAAAATTATATAGCAAAATATCTAGTAAAAAGTGAAGAAATAAAATCTAATAGTGATATATGCCCAGATCTACCAAGGAGTCTAATAAACATTAAGGATATGACAGAAAAAGAAATAATAATAGGAGTTAGAAAAATAAAAATAGAATTTGAAATAATGGAAGAAATGCAAAAAGCAGACATAATATTATGAATAAAATGGTTAGAACAAATAAAACCATACAATATAGAACATACACAATCATCTGTAAAATATAATAAAGAGAAATTATTCATAAAAAGAACTTTGACATGACATGAAAATATATGTACTTGTAAAAATAATAATAGAAGGATATTATAATAGGTATTACACATCTATGATAGATACAGGAGCAGAACCAAACTTATGTAGATACAACTATTTACTAGAAAATAAATGGGATAAATTAAAAATACCAATAGTAGTCAAAGAATTTAATAATGAAGGAAGTTTAATTACATATAAAGCTAAAAATGTAAAAATACAGATATGTGATAAAATAATAATGATACAAGAAATCTATAATTATGAACTAACATCAAAAGATATGCTTTTAGGAATACCATTTTTAGATAAATTATACCCACATATAATAACTAAACAGATTTGTGATTTACAACACCATGTAAACAAAAAGTAAGAGCAAAAAGAGTTATTAATAAAATAAGAAAGAAAACTGATTGGATAAAAAGAAGTGAAAAATTACACAAAAGTTAGAAAATATAAAAAATACAGAAGACACAATAGAACTAGTTGTATTTTTGATAAATAGAAAAGAAATAACTATATTTTCAATAGATAAGGTAGAAATAATAAAGAAAAGATAAAGACAATTATATAGTGAAGATCCATTAAAAGGATGGAAAAAATATAAAACTACTTTAAAATTGAATTAATAGATAAAAATAGCATAATAACTCAAAAATTATTAACATATAATTTTGACGATTTAAAAGAATTTAAAATGCATATAGATGAATTATTAGAAAACCAATATATA
>NW_025879200.1:0-3367 GCF_002878395.1 Capsicum annuum
TTGGGCTTTCATGATAAAATTAATAACTATTTTTACTCATTCATTAATTTATATTAAATATAGTTATTATGACTTTTTTATGCTTGCTTTATGTTTACATTTTTTAGGCTTGGGCATTTGAAGTCATTCCTCCCTTTCGAAAGTAGTTCAAGGATTACCCGGATGAGATTTCTCATCAAAAGATCCTTAGGTGGTTGGCTGCAAAGAGAAGCAAAAAAATAAGGAGGCTTATCTCTTTAACCCTCCGGATGACGTAGTACGTCTTCTTTCAACTAAAATAATTTGCCTCAAAGAAAGATATTGAAACCGATATGTTATCTGTTGCGACAGATGGGTCGTCTATTGTAATAGATTCCCCATCAACTGTAGCTGGTGCAACAGATGGGTAATTTTTTGCGACAAATGATCCATATTTCACAACCGATTAACTATCTGTTGCTCTAGTTCCCTGAACTCGACTTAACAGATTACTCATCTGCTGTAAATTATACAACAGATGAGTAATTTGATGTAATATATTGTTAATCTATTGTGACACACAGATCAGCTATCGCAACAGATAGATAATCTATTGTATAAGTTGGTTGTGTAACATATAGCCCAACTGACTGTAAATTATTATTATATGATTTAAATGCCTTCTATCTTTTTATAGGTTGTGCATCCTTAGATCGTGCCTACTGAGCAGGAGTTGGGGATAACTTCTTTTATTACTCTAAGCCTTGTTGATACAACAACAGACACAATGATGGAGTTAATAAAGAAGAAATTGACTGGAGAAACAGCCATAAAAAGAGCAGTTAGGCAAGGTCAGCCTAATGTTGAAGCTCTTCATGACCAACCTACTGCAACAGATCCAGGTTCTTCTTCTGGGGGTATTGCTGGTGGAGTTATTGATGATGGTGGCAACCATACTGATGCTGCTGCTACTGCCAATCGTGATTATAAGCATATTGGTGCTCAGAAAAAAATAAATACATTTGAAAACACCCCTTACACTGGTCCCTCTCACCCCTCTTCACCCTCATATTCTCATTGCAAATACAAAGTGTGCAAGGACAGAGAGGATAAAATCCTTGAAAAATGAGAGGCTATTGCTGAAGCTGCCAAGGAGTTAAAATCCAAGAGGGTTGTCATACAATTCAAGAAGGTGAGAGAGTCATACACTTATACAATGGCGGTTAGGAGGAAGAGAATAAACATTAGCCAAATACTTCCTATTCTGAAAATAGAAAAAATTACAACTCCTCCCGCTCTAAGATTTGTTAAAGTTTAGGGGCCACTGAAGAAGGTGGACATATATGCAACACTTGGCGACGAAGAGAAGAAGAAACTGGAAAAAATCATGAATGACGAGATTGTAACACCCCGTATTTTCGAGCTAGAGTTTAGACCGTCGTTCCTACGTATATAGACCCCAACTGAATTATTCTTGTAACGCCCTGTATTTCAGGCTACAATATAGACCATGATTTCAATGCATTGATAATCCCAAAGACATAAATCCTATGCCAATATGGCATGTTAATTATTTACGTAGTATGTGAATCCATTCAAGCTTGAATTTAGACCATAGAGGTCCTTCAACTCATGGACGAGTTGAAACTATTTCGATCGTCTAAGTTTTAGTAGACGTTGTAAAGTGTGTCATCTTCCATTGACCATAGCTCCCTTTATATGTCTAATTAGGGATCCTACTATGTGTCAAATGATAGGTCTTTGAGTTAGCTTTCTAACGATACCAATTTTGCTAAAATCCGACACCCGAGCAAGAAGTTATGACCTTTCAAAGTAGTAGGCGGCACCTATGTAAACACAGGCGATAGCATAGGCGGCAATTATGTAAACATAGGCAGTAGCATAGGCACCGCCTATGTAAAGGTTTTAGGTGACTTAAACACTCCATTTTTGAGGCAAAATGATCCTTTTCCACCCTTATTTAGCCATAAACACGAAATTCAGTTCCCAAAGACCCCAAATTACACCTTCATTCATCCAAATTGTTCAAGAACTCTCTCTAGGGTTTCAAAATAAAAATCTAAGTAATTCAAGATTCAACCATGGGTTTTCAAAGTAAATTAAAGATTTGGAATCTCCGCAACATAGGCTTCAATAAGCACCTATCATATTCGCATATAGAGGTACGTGGGGTTATCCTAAAATCTCATGAGTGTAGTTTTTATGAACATGCATGCTTTTAAATGGGGGCTTTCAATCAAATGCGAATAACTTGCTTTCAATATGATTTCTAAGTCATTTTTCTTTATGTCATGGGAATTGTTTGCCTATATACTTCAATGGTTGAAACCATGCATATGTGATTTGAGATTTTCCATGGAATTTTGATAAATATGAATGATAAATTGCTTTCAAATTCCCAGGGTAATGTCTTGATACCCCATATCATATTGTGATCAACAAAAAAGAGTATGAATTTGAATTAAATATTGTTCACTACTTGTAAATGATGAAGCACCTTGGTTTTTACATGATTATGCATATGTGGAAGTGATATTGAGGACTTGTAAGTCGGGTATGATGATACCCTACAGAATATGATATGTGATTGAATCAGATAAAATTTGAATGCATCGATTTTACATGAGATAGGTGGATTCCCGAAGAAGGTGTATGAGTGTATGGGCTCATCGCTGGAAAAAATATTTACCGACATGGAGATTTAGTACCATGCTAAGTGATCTTGTGTACTTGACTTTATGTCATTCCCAAATTGGGACTATAGGTAGAAGCCCGGGCTAAGTGATCTTGGGCACTACCATTGGGTTGAGACACCATGCTATGTGATCTTGTGTGTCTCTCCCTCACTTATACACTAATCTCGATGGCAACCGAGGTTAGACAGTTGGTGTAGGGTATTCCACCTAGCTCAGTTGCATTTCATTGTTGTTGAGAAACTATTGCATTATGCCTATGTGTTTTAAATAATTTGACATGAAATTGCTTTATAATGGCTCTCAACTATATTTTGTAAAGATATTATGTTTTGTTTTGATATCTCTGCGTCCCATTACTTTTGTGCTGACCCGCTTCCCTCTCCAACCTCCCAGGTTCAGAGGCCCAGTCTAGGGGTCAAGAGAATCAGTAGATTATTCAGACAGAGTTGCAGAGACAAGTGGTGAGCCTTCTATGTTTTGAAAGGTTTTATGTCCTGTAGTCCTTTTATCTTATATTTAGTTTTGGGGTCTGCTAGGGGTCTTGTCCCAGTTTTCAGATAGACATTATTTCAGTCATGTAGTTGAGATTTCACAGACAGTTTTAGAGATGTTGATTTAGATTGTGAGAAACTATTCCCCATTTTTATTTTCATATGATTCTTGACCATGTTTCTGTTATATTGTGTTTCTTC